>NC_081787.1:10742934-10932934 GCF_963082965.1 Carassius carassius | reverse complement strand
TGAATTTTTAGGATCATTATCGCATGATCCTTTAGAAATCATTCTAATATGATGATTCATTATCAAAGTTGGAAACAGTTCTGCTGCTTAATATTTTTTCAGAACATGTGATACTTTTTTAGGATACTTTGATGAATAAAAAGTAAAAAAAAAAAAAAGAAGCTATGTTTTTAAAATATAAATATTTTGTAATAACAATATAACAATAACAATCTTTCTTTTTTTAAATAAAATCAATACGTTTATTCAGCAATGATGTGTTAAATTGATAAAAAGTGAAAGTAAATATATTATTAGAATATATATTAATAGAAATGTTTTTTTTATTTTTAATAAATGCAGTTCTTTTTAACCTTTTATTCATCAAATATATTAGACAGCAGAACTGTTTCCAACACTCATAATAAATCTGAATATTAGAATGATTTCTAAATGATCATGTGATAGACTGGATGTTACATGTGACACTGAAGGCTGGAGTAATGATGCTGAAAATTCAGCTTTGCATCACAGGAATAAATGATTTTTTTTAAAGTATATTCAAATAGAAAACTATTATTTTAAGTTGTAATAAGTTGTAATAATATTTCACAATATTACTGTTTTTTCTGTATTTTTGATCAAATAAATGCAGGCTTGATGAGCAGAAGAAACTCCTTTCAAAAACATTAAAAATAGTAAGTTTCCAAACTTTTGGTCTGTACTGTATATATATATATATATATATATATATATATATATATATATATATATATATATATATATTATGAGAAGAAAATAAATCCCTTGTTTTTAACACATATCAATTTTTCCCTTTGCTAGGACAACAAACTAGTTTGTTTGTGGCTGTGCCATATACTGAATTGATTTATGAGCACATTTGTGTCATATTGCACCCTTGGATTGTCAGTCTGCCTTGGCATGGAGTCACAATGTTGGCTCAAGGCAGAAAGTTGGTGGCCCCTTCTTTAGAGGGGTGTAGAGGGTGGGTTTAAACTCCAGGCTTGCTCAGTTCTATAAGCAAAGGTCAGAGGTGCAAAAATACCAACATCAAGAAGCACCCATTCTCGATCACAATGGCATTATCATTACCGACTGCCTGCTCGTGGAAGGGACTGCATTAAGCAGGAAATTGTGAGGCAATATCTACACTGTGGATGGATTGATACAGCCATCTCAGTTCATCCGCAATATACACTTTATGCCTATAAACGCAAGCTGCCTTTATTGACACAAACGCAATTCAACAGCACAATTCGGAGAGATGACAGGATAAATCAAGGCCACTCTTATATGTCAGTCAGGTAATGAGAGATATCAGCTGAACGAAAGGCGAGTATTCCTCTCACTGAGACTCTATCATCCCACATCAGTCAGGGAACAGAGAGCGCCCAAAGCAACATTCAACCTGACCCCATTTAATGCTTAACTAACAGCAGATATATTTTCGGTGTGTTCCCCCTCACAGAGACATGCGGCTGAACTCCTGATCCCTGCTTGTTCTTTCTGTCCCCAGGGAAATTATCAATCTTTAATTATCCAGGCCCAGCACCAAGCAATAGGGTGGGGAACCATGGTGGCAGAGATGATATTCCCACAACGGACCACTCAGCACTGACGGGCAGATAAAATGTTGGGCATGTTGAGATACACTCACATACTTACATTTGCAGGGTGTCCTTGAACTAAAGGATTGTATCATAAAGCAAAACACTTTTTTTTTTAAAATCTATTTATTTTCTACAGATGGCTTTGAGGATGTGCAGTTCAATGTGACCTTGCGAGAGTGAAGGTTCGGCTGCACTTGAGGATGTAGGATTGTCTGTGCACGTAAAAGCACTTGTTTGATTCCTCAAAAGGTTTTAAAATGGTCAGGATTTAGCACTTACCTAGGACAAGACTTGTTTCGGTAGCATGGGTCATACAGCATAAAGGATAATGTACAGTCAGCCAGTCATTATCAAAAAAAATAATAAAGAAAAACACCAAGAGGATGATCGTGCCTTGCATCCAGTAGAAAGGGGTTTATTATATGACTACTTATCAAATAAATCAAAGTATGAACTTGCTATATTACTTTAAGTCTATGACAGACAGCAGACAAGATAATCCCAATCCTTTACTCCTCTCTCACACTGGCTTGTCAGCCTACTTTCATGTATACAAAGAAACAATAAATTAAATTTATTCATATTTTCAATACACACTGCTACTGCTTCAGTAGATTGCATTAACCGATTTACCTAACAAAAGCTGTAAATACTGTACAGCTGTTTATTCTGCCTCAACCTAACTCTGCTTTATACATCTTCATATATTTTATTTAAAGTTGTGCACGGATAGTCGAACATTCGAATATTCGTTATGCTCTAATTATTCGATAAATAAAAATGATATTCGAATTTCGCAAAAAAAAAAGTTCACAATAAAACCTAATTTGGTCACTTTCTGTGATTCTCCACGGCATATTTGGAGATGTATGCAAGCAAAAAATAATTAATGAATATGGGGCAGTTCACATATCGCGCCTAAAAACGCGTGGAAAACGCTAGGCGCACCGCTTTCTCCATCTTTCCAAAGCGCTTGGGCAGAAGCGCTCCTGAGGCGTCTGCCGTTGCTAAGCAACAATGACGCGCTCTCTCCATGAAGATGCGGAAATTTCAGCAAAGGATAAATGGATTTGCAGCACAAAAAATCGCTTATTTCAAAATGGCAATCCATATACAGCTATGATCAGCTGTTCCTTCATCTTGGCTGAGCTTTCAACGTTGTTACGGGAAAGGATGAAGCTGAATGTTTAGTTCTTGTCACATGACTTGCGGTGCGTTTTTAACTCGATATTTAACTCAACGTTTTTTCCAGGCGCGTCTGCTCCGTGTGCGCATCGAGACCGCGTCGCTTCCATTATGAGCGCGCATACCGCTACATTGGAAATAAGGAACTTGAGCGCGCAAAAGACGCGATATGTGAACGGCCCATAAGAACTGTGGTCTTCTACAGTACTTCAAATATGCCGTGGAGAATCACAGAAAGTGACCGAATTCAAGAACATTGTTGCGGCATCTCTCAAGCAACGAATAAACACCGCTTACTTGGAGAATGCAGTGAAAACTCCTCTTCTCGCGTCTGCCCTAGACCCTCGGCACAAACATCTCAGGTTTCTCGAAGAAAACATGAGAGAAGTAAGAAAAAAAAATATTTTTGAACATTATCAGAACATTTTCCTTGATGCGAGTGGTGCGTCACCAATGATGAAGAGGATGCAATGCCCACTCGTCGGAAAAGGCTGAGCCAGTTCTTCAGCGATCATTACAGAGAGTCCAGCCGAGATGAGTGGGAACAATTCTTGCTGGAGCCATGTATTCCACCAGATGAGGATCCCATTCAGTGGTGAAACGAAAACACGAAGCACTTCACAAAACTTATTCGCTTAGCACACCGTTATTTGTAAGTCCCGCCAACGTCTGTGCTGTCAGAGCACGTTTTCTCCGCGGTCGGCCTTATTGTTAACAGACTAAGGAGCCGACTTTCCCCCGATCATGTTTACATGCCCGTATTTCTTTACAACAACATGTAAAACAATAGAAAAAAGCAAAAAAGATTTGCTGACAGTTTAAAAGTTTCAAAGTTAAGTGTAGGCTATGTTCTACAATAGCCAAATTGCTGCAGGCTGCTTTACGTTTTTTCTTTGTTCACTTTTTTTTTTTTGCTTTTAATCTGTACTTTTGTTTGTTTGCACGCATTGTTAAAGGTTTTCAGCTACAAAACACAATGTGTAATGTTCAAGCTTATTGTGTGTAAGCTTGTTCAAAATGACAGAAACAATACATGTTGCTGAAAAATAACGTCTTTCTCATTAAACTTAATTTAAATAAACGAATATTCGTTTTTTGTGAGCTCAAATATTCGAATGTGATATTTGCGGAAAACGCCCATCCCTAATTTTATTATGCGTTGTCTTGATGCTTTTGAATGTGTGCATTGGAAGCTTCATTTACCAAGAAAAATATTATAAAAATGTAATTTCACGAAAACTATGAAATGTCTTTGCAGAAGTATTATAAACTAAGTGAATGCCCCAATTGTTCTGGGCTGAAGTAGCGTGTCAAGAGAGCACTTAGAAAAAATGGTGACAGTCACTAGAGAGAAGCTTTATAGCCTCCCTTTCTGAAGAATGAAAGACTGAAAAGAACGCCAAAACTCAACATAGCAGTTTTTTTTTTCTTTTTCTGCCCTGCCTTTCTGTTGCACAACTACGAAGAAGACAAGCAACAGCACAAGCGATCAAACTAAAGACATAACAAAGGCTTCATGAGTGAAGGCAGACGTTCACAAGAGCATTACTCTTGCATACTGAATTTTCTATTGACATACAGTTTGCACTTCACAAAACGAGGTCTTAACCACAATCATCAAATCGCATGCTTTATGACTGCTGTGCTCCAGTTCACTCTAGAATGAAGAACAACCGATACAGAATGCCAACTGATTCATCTGGCAGCTCAACACCAGGACACCCTCTCTGCTCTTAGAATTTCCTCTCTCCTCCTCTTCTTGTCCTAGCTTCGACTTCCATGAATTACAAGCACACAAAGTTACTAAACAAGACACAGCCATTTACATTACGGACAAGACAAATAGAGCGAAAAAGAGGCAGCACCGGAACAATTACACTGATTCATTTTCCATATGCAGGCCATGATTAATGTTATGGGAGCACTTCTGTTATTAGGCAAGGAATACATATAAAGGGGATGCCATGTATTTCCATACTGTGGGCTCTGCAAACTTATTTATTTATTGTGAAGATAGGTTGTTGCTAGGCAGCGGTCAGGGTGTTTTGGGAGGAGGCTAACCTGAAATAGCCCTAACTCAAAAATCTAGCTGGTGGATCAACTCAGAAAGAAAGACAGAAAGAAAGAAAGAAAGAAAGAAAGAAAGAAAGAAAGAAAGAAAGAAAGAAAGAAAGAAAGAAAGAAAGAAAGAAAGAAAGAAAGAATCAGAAAAAAAATCTACTATCAGTCAAAAGTTTGTACTAACACGTTTCAATGTTTTGGGGGAAAACTAAATTTTGATACAAATACAGTAAATACAGTAATATTATTTTAAATTTAGTAAAACAATATTCTGCTCTGCTCAAGTCTGTGACAGGAGGTTGTCCCTTGCAGTGTGAGAAACTAGTGATGTCCTGTGGCCGCAGATGTCCTACATTCAATCAAAACAAGGGCCTCTATACTTCCAACTTATTTCAGACAGCTGCAACCCTCCAAAATTTCAGTTGTAATCTTCATTCAAACTACAGTGGTTACGGTTCTCTAATTGTTTCCACAAAATAAAGTTTTTTGTTGAAACTTTGGTATTTGTGTCAAAAATGTGTCAAAAACTAATACTCCTTCAAATTTTGAGCGATGAAGATTAACAAAATTTCTGAAAAATAAAAATAAAAATCAAGTATTTATAAATTGTTCTCTAATTTTAACCTCCACTGTATGTATGTACGTATATTTAACTCTCTTTATTTTTATTTTTATTTTGAACCATCTGCAGGTTTGTGATGTAATATAACAGGCAGAACTGCTACAAGCAATCATCCTCTGCTTTTTTTGTAGGCAGGGAGGTGTAACGGAGCAGCCCAGGAGGAATGAACGTCATGAATAAGTAAAGGGGAAAGTACAATGCCACTCTGATTCCATGGTCGCTCCCCATGTCCCAGCCCTTCCTTGAGACTCAGCACATTTCTTCCTGTCTTCCCAGGATGATCAAAACACATTCTAATTAACACCGCCCTTGATGGAGGTGGATGGTAATGGATGAGACAGGAAAGTCGAGAGCTCCTCTGCCCAGAGGGAAGCTCAGCCTGGGGAGGCAGGCCATGACCGCTTCTGACCTTTACCTGGACAACAGATTTTTTCAGGCCGGCTGGCACAGAGATATTAAGGGATGTAATCATGTGTGTCAGGAAGCAGTGGCCAGTCAACATGGAATTGCTAGCACATACAGTATCTATCCATACAGATCCAAACAGATTATTTATTTATTTTTTCAAGATTATGTTGCTGAGGGTGCATCAAATATTTAATACATCATAAACAAAACCCCTTACGTGGCTCTGTGCTGCCAGGATAAATGAAGAATTGTCATCATGATTATCTTGTAGGAAAATGCCAGGTCAAATCAAAATTGATATCAAAATTGCATTCTACAACACCCCTTGAGCAATGGATAGATTGCATACAGTAAGAAACTGGAGAAAATAAATAAAACCAGACGGAGATAGTAAAAGCATGTAAGACAAACATCCTTCTGAATCACATTAATAGATTGAAGCAAATGCCAAACTGTGACTCCGCTTTAAGGATACAAGGGATGTTGCAATCATGATTGATTAGCAAGCAGTTGCAGTTTCAATTTTAAATTTGTCAGGACAGAATTCGGAATTAGCATAACAATGATCCTCTGCTGACCCACAGCCAGTTGACAGGACAGTTACATGCCCTATTTGGCCAGTGTTGCATTGCTCTACATCATACTTTTGGTAAATGTTTGGTTTTCTCTGATATAGTGAACATTGCTGCTGCAAATTACTGCTTTAATCTTGTCTCCAAGGTAATGTTACCAAGCTGGCAAACATAATTAGGTTTTGTTGAAATGGCAATAATGACTTGTGACAGTCATCATCAGAATGTGTCATTTAGAATGCACTTAAAATTATAAAACAATCAGTAGTATTTTGCAATGCCATCAATTTCCAGCTGTCATAGCTGTATAATTCCCAAGTTTATGTATGTGTGTATTTATTCATAATCATATTCACACGGGTGTGTGTCTCTGTGTGTGTGTAAAAATCTGCCAGCAGGGGAAAACATTCTGACTTCCTTTCCTGGACTTTTTCTCTTCCATTGTCTTTGTGGAGATTTGAAGGCTTGGGACTGAGGGACAGGTATTCTGCAGTCACCAATCAAGGAAGAACTGAAGGGAGACAATAACTGTCTCAAGTAAATCAGGCAGAACTGATTGCTCTTTTCAATCAAGTATATTAAGAGTGCCAGTTCCAACATTTGCAGATGGATATGCGATGATTGAATGTGTGTGCGCAACCTTTTGGAACAGATCGTGATGCAACAGGAAGATATCACCTGCTTTGGTTTTCACTCATGTGTGTCGGGGGCAAAGTAAACTACCCGAACACAGAGATCTGGCAAAAACATGGGACATGTGATGGGAAGCTTATCAGAACTACATGCATTAAGAGAACCATGAGAAGATCCTGGTGTAGATCAGAGTATCTGGGCTTTCCACAAAGCTCCAACAGCAGAGATCAGCAGGGTGTATAGCTGTGTGCTCCTGTGGGCACAGGCAGACTGGGACAGGATAGGGTTTGCAGTGCTCTTGTGTTCTGGAGTGTAACTCTGCCCTCCTAAAAAAAAGCCGCTTTGATGGGGAGACAGGGATAAAGTGGACGAAGTATTATTCTTAAGAGACAAAAAAAAAATACTCTGTACTTTGTGAGAAATATGGAGTGAGAGACAAAAAAGAGACGGAAAGCCCAAAGGTCTGAGCAGTAGAGAGGAGGGTGGAAAAGAAAAGACAAGAAGATAAGAAAAGAGAGGTGGCAGGAATTACAGAGCATGAGAGGTGGTGTTTGAATATGGCTCGGGGTTAAAGTAATATGTGCTACTATGTAAAAAAAAAAAAAAAAAAAAAAACACGGACAAGAACTGAAAGGTCTCAAAAATATAATTAGCTAAATCTGAATTATTCATTCATCACTGCTTCAACACTTAACCCGGTTGGCTAGCTGTATGCATTGCATGTAAGACCGCCAGTCAGGGCCTAAAATAGTCTTAAAAATGCTACATATGATATAATTTTAAACAGTATTTAATTTTCAACACTTGTTTGCCATTAAGCATAATTAGCTTTGATGGAACGGTCAAAAGTTAATATTTACACTGTACAGTAATCAATTAACACATTCTGTAATACATAACTCGTGTTATATATAAATAAAATAATTTTATATATATTTTATATATAAATTCACACTTTAAAATGAATAAATTAAGTTATATATAAATAAAACGGTGACTTTCTTTAAAATATAATGCATAAAATTCGTAGTAAGAATTAACACAGTTATTATATATATTATATATATATATAATATATATAATAGTCTGCCTGTATTATATATATATATATATATATATATATATATATATATATATATATATATATATATATATATATATATATATATATATATATATAGTGGGGTGACATTTCTTGCTGTGAGATCCTGAGTTGACACTGGCTTCCAGTGGCATTCACTCTAATGAACTAAAACAGAGCCACACACTGCTTAACCGTCATTCCAAATTAGATAAAGACCATTTACAAAACAAAACAAAACGAAAATGCTATTCTCTCTGAAATGTCTCTCTTCAAAGAATTAGGTTTGTGCGTTCATTCAGCCATCTACTGTACCTTGACAAAGATGCAGCTGGTCTATTCAACAGTGACCGCATCATTCACAACAAAGCACTAAATTACTTTTATTCAATTAGATAAGCAATTAGGTAACTAACAAAGTACATAAAGCTCAAGGGTTTCAATCAAACAGTTCCAAATGGAATTAAAGACAAATTAGCTTATTGACAGGAGAAATTATGCCACTGCTGGGATATGCATGCCTGTATTTTCTTTCCCCTGACAGAGATCATTTCATGTGACAATAATACGGGAGATTATTGCATTCACTGAGGGTCTTCATTTCCAAATCTGTTAGAAATGAATGAGAGTTAAGAAACCAGATATTTAAATTCGCCGAAATCTCCCTCAGCATAACGGGAAGCTCTAAAGCTCTTAATCACTGCAAGCCATAATAAGAATCCATTCCACAATGTCAGAACGGCTGTGTGAGACTCCGCCACCATCCCTGCTAAGCTACCTCCCCATTTGGACTCTTAACCTTTCCTGTCGGTCATACTGTGAAGCATATGGGCCCCTTGCGCTTCATTATAGTTCCTTCATCAACCCTCTGGACTGCGCTAGACCGCTCTAATGAAACTTGTCTATTCATAGCGATGGAAACGGCTGGATTTACACATAGCAAAGGATTAAGAAAGGCTCTTTGGCCATTAACTACTTTTATTTCATTCTCTGTAAAAGCTCTAATTATAGTCTGCAGGGCCAATTGTGTCCAGACTCCTGGGTTGATCTCTGTAACATTAGTTCATCTAATTCAAGCCATAAAAAGCCTCAAAGTTCATGGCTTAAAAGAAGACCACAGGAGAAAACCAATAAAAGATTTGTTGAACACCATAAAGCAGTGTGATTTAGGTAGACGGAATGACGTATAGATGAGGGTAAATATCTCAAGGTCACACCTGACAGAGCCTCATATTTTTCACGAAGGATGCAGCTGATATTTACCAATCAGGGGTAATAATGTTTTCACAAATCAAAGCTAGTTGTTCAATTAACCAGGCTTAACACATGTAAAGGGCATTCTATTAGATTAAACACGATAACAGCTTATGGGTGGGAAGAAATAAGAGGACAGACTTCTGGATCAAAATAAAGCATCTTTATCTAGCTTGAAACAAACATCCAGCTAAACTGACAGTAATAACGCCATCACAAACATGCCAGGAAATTAATTCATTTTACTGAAATATTACATTGTTCCTTAGCAGCAAGCAGACTAAAAAGATTGAATTGAAATCTTGATAAAAAAAAATATATATATATATAAATATATATATACATTTTATTTTCTATCAACAGGAACTTTCTGTCCTGAATGGACACTCTATATTTAACTGAAGTACAGTTATTGTAGTGAACATCATGTACTAAATAAAAGGGAAAAAAAAATCCAAAAATAATCCTCTGTTCTAACACTGATTTGTATGCGCATATATATATATATATATATATATATATCTCCATCTTCTTACCCTTGCTAGCACATTCAACATGCTCAAGCTCATCAGGGAACTTCAGGATCTCAGGATAGTTTTCTTCACATTTTTCAGCCAGAAAGTGCATAAGAGTTGTATTCTGGTCTGTCGACTTGGTGTCACGAAGCTGCAGAGAAGAGAGAAACGATTCTGAAATGAGTCATGAAAGGGCATAATTAATATAGTAGTTAATACAGTAATTTTAATGATGAAACATTTAAACAAACCAGGACTTTGAATAAACTATTTATGCACTTAAACAGATACGTATATGTTTATTCAGCTAATTCAAACACACAAGAACATAAAATGAAGAAAAAAAAAAGTCTTAGACAGGTAGAACAATAGGTAGAATTACACATAGAACGATGATTAAATAGGTAGAATGACACAATGTGAGGTAGATAGAAAGATAGAATGATATGCACAGAATGGTGAAATGACAAAAAATAATAATAATACAATTTTTCAACAGAATGAAGGCATGTTATATCCACAGAGAAACATGTTTTAGGCTGGGTCTAACCAGGATCACATCATAAATGTATGCATCAACAGCACTTCAAGGTATTTTTCACAGAAAGCTGACAAACAGCTGTGTCAATAAAGTTGAAATTGGTTGGAGCAGAATGCACAGAGGCATATTTCCCCCGTTTACTTATTTACCACGTTTAATTTGAAAAGGATCTTTCTCTCCCAAACCACAACCGATCTTTCTCTCCCAAACCACAACCGTTCTTTCTACAAGATTAAGGTGACATGAAAGAAATTAAATATTTAGATCAATACACACCGCTCACACTCTTGCTTCGGGCTGCTATAGTGTACGCAATAAATGTCTGAATTTCTTCTTACCATCAATCCATATCAAGGATCAGACAAACTGGACCAGAATTAAACAACCTGTACCAACCAAGATAGTTAAATCAAATTAAACTGCACCACATAAATGAAACCCTTTTGATAAGAACACCACAGCTTAGATTTTTTAAGCATGTGGTAGAAACCGATTTTTATAAAGCAAGAACCAAGTTCCCTTGGTGACCTAAATCTGTTGCTTGAAAACTAGAGACATGATAAACCAAACATGGAGCGATGTTGCTCTTGCTCTTCCTCTCTTCTCCATTTGGAGGGCCATGGCTGCAGGCCCACATTAAGCAGTGCACTGGGGCTGGGTGACCTCTTCACCCTCTCAGACTCAAACAGATTGTTTGCTGTCAAGCTTAGACTCCAGGAAGGGTGTTTTGCACAGAAGATGGCTGCTGAGTCCCGCAGCAGAGGCAAAATGAATCCTCAAGCTGGACTGCACAGCAGATGTGATATTAACCTTTACACAAACTGATGGCAAACTTGCGACAGCTGGCACATTTCCCCACAACACATAATGTCTCCCATAGATTTTCTCTTCTAAAATGTCTCAGCGGATAGCGAGGTGAGGAATGGGTTTTCTGCTGGAAAAATGTGGCAGGTACAATGAGGTAAATTAATAAATGGATGCAGACTTTTACCTCTTCTCTCTTCATAAATCGTAATGGGTGTGTTTGTCTTAAACAAATGAGACAAGAGCATCGGACCAAATTAATATAAAAGTCAAAAGAAAACAAATATCAGGCATTTCTATAACACGAATCACATGTGTGATCATTTAAAGGTGACGTGATGGAAAATAGATGGCTTTCCACAATGCAAAGATTCCCCAGTCCATGAAGACAATTTACAAAGTGTCAAAATATATAACGTATACTCATTTCTAAATGAGTTTTTATGTTTTAAATAAACTGTTTAATTCAATAATACCCCAAATAACAATAATAATAATAATAATAATAATAATAATAATTGTGGTAGCTTTTCAAAATAAAATGAGTAAAATTCTTACAGAGTATGATCAGAAATCAAAAAGTAATCATCTGTAATAATCTGTGCATCCAAAGACAATATTTTATAATCCACCAATCATCTAAAAGCTTGCCGAATTGAGAAGTGCTTACAGTTTTGTTTGTAAAAGTAGGATTCATTTATCGATTTTTAATATGCAAACAAAGGACATATATTATTCTAAGCGCATCATAATGTATAATAACCTATTCAAAGAGGTCTCAGATATCAATAAATATTTCAGCTTTTCAAGGCCTTTGTATCCTTTTCAAAGTGAGAAAGCCTTGCTGAGATTATAACACAATTGTTTCCAGGTAGGATGAATTGCTGGGAGCTCAAACTTAGGAGAGCACAATTTAGCCCCCTTGCTTTACAGCCCGTTTAGTGGTATTTATCTATTTATCAGAGAGCACGACTGCACACTTTTTCCACATCGGCCACACTCGAGGACTCCTAGCAAAACGTCCAGCAAATAATCTGTGAATTATTATCGGAATTTTCCTGTGGAGTGTTTTCATTTGAAAAAGCCACTGTGTTCTAGCATCCATTAGATAAATCGCTTCCAATTTCTCCCTGAGAGATTGGTAATAAATGAGAACAGACATAGAGACATGCCTCAGCTGCAATCTCCGATATAATACAACACACGCAGCACCTCACAGAGTCTCGCTGCTAAAGATGAAACAAGGAAAACAAATGAAAGAATAAAAAAACCTAACAAAACCAGATCCTAAAAGCTGGTTTATTTTCTTCTGGAATGACCCTTTCTTCCACGCAGCTGGCTGTCTAAAATCAATATTGGTTAACAAGGATTGGAACAAAAAACAGAGCACGGGAAAACAACAAAAAATCCAAGCAAACCAACATGGTGGTCTTTCTTTTCACTTTAACAGAGACCGAATCCATGCAGAGCTCGCACGCCCTCTGTGAGGAGCACGACGTTTGCTGCGGTTGCTGTGGAAGCTTGTTTTGTGTGCATTAGTATCGCTCCTCTGACTGGTTGTATGTGCACATTCACAATAAATATGGGCTGAATTTAAAGTCAGTGCCTTGATATCCAGTTTGATCTACCGATGCCTTCCTACGTGTGAATTAAAAAGACAAGCGATATTTCAGGTGGAAGTAACTGTGAATACTCCGGTGCAGATATCAAAACAGGACCTATTACTTTTACATTGCCGACACTGCTTCCGAATCCTAATGATGTTTTCTTTATTTAACCAGAATTAAGTTTTGCACCCACTCAGCCACGGGGTGTTTACCAATCAGCCAGCACTGAGCCGCTAACGCGCAGAACAGCGACTGAGCAGGCGGAGAGATAATGCACTTTAAAGGCTTTGCCATCCGATGCTGACGACCTCAGCATGCGTACTGCATGCCTGCCTCCTCTGATTTCCACAACTATCAGAGAAAACAAGCCTCACACAGTCTGTCTTTTAAAAGAGGGAAAAAAACTCAACCTTAGAAAAAAAAAAAAAACACTTCCTTCAAACTTCCAACACGTTAACTAACTTTGTGCTAGTTTTCATCGATTTATATTCAAAGCTGTATATTATACCATAATGATGCTAAATTTTCACTGTCTTCATGATGCCACCATCAGGTTTAAACTGATAAGCCTGATCCAGTCTTATTTTAGTATCAGCTATTATTATAGTTTTTTTTTTAAATTAACATATTGAAACAGTTGTGTTTTTTTTTTTTGTTTGTTTCAGTACATCAATTCAAAATGATAAACGTTGCAAATTAGTTAAAATTAAGGTTTTTTTTTTTTTTTTTTTAGTCAACTATAATAACCCTGGCTTAATCTTGGTTATTATATCAGTAGCACATTAAAGAGTTTTAAATTTTTATTTATTTTTTTTTCTATTTCAGTCAACAGAAATCAGAAAAGGAAAATATTTATTTGTAATTTACACTAATTATCACATTAACCATTTGCATTAAAAAAATAAAAAAAAAACATATTTGCAGAACTCCTTTTAGCACTGCCAGAATTATTATTATTATTATTTTTATTTTGTTTTTTTTAATACTTTAAAAATATGCTTTATGCTGCTAAGAAAATGCAAGAAAATCTTGACAAGAATATATTTCTCAAGTTATTTAACTACATTTTTCATGCCTGAAACTGGAACACTTAAAATAAAAGGAGTTTCTTTTTAGGAGGTCATTTTTAGTACATCATGACAAATGTAACTTCCAGACTAATGCTGCGTACCTGTATGTATCTGGCGGAAACAAATGGAAATCAGTTTCAGGCTCATCCTCAACCTCTGCAAAGATTTTTTTTAATTATTATTATTTTTTTTTTTAGTTACATTAGTTATTTATATTTCAAGTCACTAAAGTGAATTGCCGAACTCTTTGGTGCTCACTGCTCCGATGTATATTCCTGTTTTTCACATTAAAACTGCAATATGACAGACCTCCAGTGATGTTGAAAGATTTAAGTGGCAGTTATTATTGCCAGACTTTCAGTGCTAATCACATCAGCCTAATGGCCAGTGAAGGGAATACCAAATGAGGGCGAATATGTAATGACTGCTGCGAAATCTGAGTTAGCAATAATTGACATGGACATGCAAGGAACATTATATTGGCTCATTTTCAATGGACATGCAATTGCAAGGTTCATTTCACGAGAGCCCGAATATCCTGAAAATGCATCCACGAAGGTTTCCGTGAATGGCATATTCCACTGATGGTCAATCTTTCTGTGAATAACATCTTTAAAGGTTCAGATATTTATTGGCTTCAGCTGGACCTCTAGTCTTCATAATTTGAGAATAAAGACACCTCAGTGGCACTTGTTGTTACGGACAATGGTTTTTCTACCTCCTGTGGAGCAAATTATTATTATTATTATTGATTATAACAAGGTTGGCAAGAGTAACTTCTGCAACAGTCTGCCAGTTTACAGCTGCCATTCACCGTTTGAAACCATGTGACAAATACCACACAAAAGAAGTATAAGGGAATGAATGACAGGGGCATGTTAAATAAATGTCATGTGAAGAATTACCAAGGGATGGGTGGGTTGAAACTGGAATAGAGTGGGAGGGCAAGTGTGAGCGTCTGCCGGTGTCTCCACATCAGTGCACCGGCAACTTGTTCTGTAATCATTCCCCACTGCGACTGCACTGCTGCTGGAGATACATGCTGAGAGAGCTAATTAGCACAGCCTCTCCACACTGTGTCCGTTCCCCCTCACACACCCCGCAGCCAAGCTTTCCTTTTCACACGTGTGAGAATTCAGCACGCTCAAACTTTCATTAGATGGGGATCAATCATCTGCTCACATTGGGTAATCACAATTTAATTTCATGCATTTCAAATTTTAATTTGTTTATTATTATGCCCCAAACTGTCATTACAGAAAGCCGCTACTGTGCATGTTTGTTTTCATCTGCCAAGTAAGATCAGCACTATGCAGAGGGAAAGAGATTAAATATATTGGTACTTTCTCTATGCCGTGAAGGAGCAGGCATCTGAGGTCTAAGGTTTGTATGATTCAGCTCATTGGAAAATGACCTAAACAAATGCTCTGTGCCAAAACAATGAGCTGCTTAAAGAAACAGTATATCAAGACAAGAACTCACAGGAACTCTTCTGACGCAAAGTGACCCAGAAGGTAGGCAACTTAATTATACTGCCTACAAAGATACTCTTTTTGGATAAATAGAAAGAAATGTTGATTAGGTGTACTGCAAGTATTAAAGTATTACTTTTATTTAAAGAATAATTAATTTACACATGTGTGTGCCATGGATTTTTGCACTTATTAGAGTATCATGCCGTTACCTTAGTAACATACAAACATCAAACTACTGAAATTATTTGTGAGTTGTGCGCCACAAAAATAATTACTATTAAAACTTTATAATAGCTGGTATTTTATATTTTGCATCCAGCTCTTCAGGTTCTGAAAAAAGCATGTGTGTCTTATTTATGTCCTGTAAGACAGCGAGGGTGAATAAGAGAAAACTTGAGGGCAAAAAAGCATTGACCCTTTAAGTGGTGAAACACATAGGTTTAAGGTGATTAACCAGTCATTAATTCTATCTGACACAAACTGTGAGCTGATTAGCACTGTAAGGTGAACCCTGTTGACATAATAGAAGCAGAGCACAGGGTGGGCAGATTTGCAGCCAACAATTCTGCAAACAGTGGACAACACAGTATGGAGTCCCGTTAAAAGAAAGGAAGAAAGAGAGAGAGAGATTTTTATCCAATTAGTGAAGCAGACATTCTTTGGCACGTACCACATCAGTTAAGTCATTTTATCTGGTAATCTTGTTTGAAATTGAATAATCTAATTTGCTTTAAATTATGATGTTCCACTAATTTTCCAGTCAAGACACTTCCATTTTGTTACTCCCATGCCTCTTTTCCTCTTGTTCTTCTGTGTCTCTGTGATTGCGCAGATGTTTGTTACTTTTTTCCACAGAGTCCAGACATTGATGAATCAGGGATTTCTCTCAACAATACTGGTTTCCAGAAGGGTTCTTTCAGAGGAGTGGCGAGGGAAAAGATATAGTGAACAAAAGTGAGACACCTTAGAGAGGCTTCTATTTGGAATAAAAGTACCAATACAAAAAAGGACAAATGCATCCAAGGAAGAATGTGAAACACAAAGGGACATATAGATCTGAAGGAGGAACTGAGGTTAAATTTGAATGGTTGGCTGATATCAAAATTCAAAGTTATGTCATGAAAAGATGACACAGGCTGATGGGTCATCAATGCAAACTAATTGTATTTATAGCATTAAACTACTTGGCACAAGCTGATTTATTCATGTTGCATATGCAGCCAATGAGCTTACTGCTTTACATTTATTTGGCTGGTTGGAATTCACTAGAGCATCTTGCAGCGCACTTTCAGAGTTCCTCTGAAACCCTCCATAAATAAAATTTAAATAAACAAAAACATATATATAAAAAAAAAAATTAAAATAATAATAATAATAAACTATCTTCCAAACCATGTCTTTCTACTTTCTTTAACCCTAGAATAATTTTTCAAATTTCATGGCTGTCAGGACAGATTTTTCTGGAAATTGTATAGGTCCATCATTCACGTCATAGAGAAAAAATATGGAATTACATTTAGTTCAATAATAATGAATGTAACTTTATAAAACTGAACGTAACCTTTTCAGAAACTATCAAACATATGCCATTACAAAAGAAGAAAAACACGATGAAAATGAAAAAAAAAATCAGTCGCACAAATGTCACAGGCTCTTAAAATATGCTTCATTTTTGTTCATGTTTTTCAAAGATTCGTTTTCGCTGATCATGGATTCTGAATGCATTGCCACAGATTTCGCTTTTGCTTCGCAGTTTTTCGTTTGGAGTTTTGACACAAACCTCTCGTGGGGGCGGGGTTAACAGTGATCTACTCAGATTGGATAGTGAGCTTTTGATGGACAGGTGCTCTCTGACCGGGAAGTACAGACGTCACTGAACGTATTTTTAAACAATTCATTTGTTATTTATGAAATAAGTTAATAGCAATTGCATTATTTAAAAAAAAAACATATGATCTGTAATATAATATTTAATTGTACATAAATTGCAAAATTGTAAAAAAAAATGCTAATGTAAGTTATGGAACTTGAAAAGGGAGGAACTAACATACTGTAAACTAGGCAGACACAACAATCTACTGATAATCGGTGTATCACTATCAGGTTGTATTATCAAGAGTGGAAGATCCAGGCAGTCACTGTATTGCAGAAGGCCTGGCTCTGATCATTGGGGGGAAGGTCAGTCTCAGCAAAGCCGAGATGTGATGCTGGATTATGGCAGAAGCGATGAGGCATCAGGTGCCTCTCATCACATGCTACCAGTGAGGCTAGTTGTGTTACCTCTTGGCCAACCGTTTCTGTCATGAGTCTGGACTTGGATTGCCAATAGGAAAGCCTAGGTGACTGATTTGGAAACTTCATTTACAAGCACAGCCCACACTGTTGTCAGAATAAGCATGGTGAGTTATAGCCTTCGAAATATGCATTGTGTTAAAGCTATTACATTCCTAATTGAATTGTTCCCTTACTGTGATAATGCAAAGTGTCTTTTCTGTAATGATACTACAATTTGTATTCAGTCAATGTTTCAGAAAAATCTCTTTATGAGGATACTGTCAAAGTTAATGTCTGAAATTGTTTTTCTTTTTCCATTGAGGCACAATTTCAGTCATTTAAAACTTTACTCTTAACAAAGATATAAAAAGGGAAAGTGATAGAGAAATAGAGAAAGATGGCCTGTCTACTTAGTATACTTGAATGTACCCATTTCCATATTCGTTGAAGCATGTTGAGGAGTCCCACAGAATAACAATCAACCTCCATCGAGACGTTCAAAATACATAAATCCTCAAGAACAATTAGTTAATAACAGACATGAGAGACAACGGGGACAAAGGAATCTCAGACCACCTAAAGGACTGTCATCTCAGATTGCTCAATTACACATTTTGCCAAAGGACCTCCAGTTTACAGGCATTGATTGTGCATAGATCTTCGCAGCAGTAATTTGTGTTTTTCAGTCATGAAAACTATGGGAAAGTCACACTTCAGCACACAGCAGCTGAGGGGCATGGCAGAAGAAAAAGATATTGAGACGCTGCTGGCGACTGGCATATTTTTCCTACCAATGGCAGACAGCCTGGACTGGAACGGTAGCCAACAGACTAATCTAAAAGCTCAGAGCCTGCCATGAGGCATGTTTGCTTAGTAAGAATGACAAGTGGAAATCAGAGAGCCCCAGGCTAAACCTCTGGCAGTTTTGGGGTGGGGAGTGAGGTAGCTCAGGGATTTCATTTGTCCGTGAGCTTACCATCCATGCCAGATCTGTGAGAAAGACAACCGGCACTGGGAGAATCTCTAACAAGCTGAGAAATGAACATATACGAGGGAAAACAGTGTTCTTCCCAACCTAGTATATTTCACTAGTATATTTCTTCTCTTCAATCTACAAGTTGCAAACATACAGACTACGGGTGTTGCGATATACCAGTATTGACGATAACCATGATATTTAAAGCAATAACTATTGATATTGTGTTAATTTAGTGTGTGATGATATACCGGTATTAGTGATAACCACAATATTTAAAATCAACAGTTCTCTTATGATAACACAACATGTAAATAATCCAGCTTAACTAAACATGCTGATTGGTTGAGTTCACGCAGCATTAGGGCTGTCACTTTTTATTCGATATTCGAATATGCATTCGAACATGACGTGAAATATCCGTTATCGAACTATAAATAAAATAACCGGTTTTTAAAATGCCATGTGTAGCACATTTTTTACAGTCTATGATTAGACCGTTTGTTTTTTATTTTATTCTTTGCCATCTTATCCAGTAGAGGGCACTCTAGACGTATTGTAGAGTAGGCCCATGACCAAATCAAGCGAATAAGAGCTAATAGCCAGGCACGTATGTGTGCTCCACCGCGGGGAACATTGTAAATAAAAAGAGAGCCGCACTTGATCCAGATCAAGTTGATAGACTGGTGTTTCTTGCAAACAATATTAATAAATGAATTAGGCTAGTGTCACAAGGACCATTCACTGTTCTTCAGAATAACGCATGGAGGTCGTTAAATGCCATTAAAGTATTTATTTTAGGTTCTCCCAAGCCAGCAAAGTGCAGGGTGCTCACAGGTGCCAAGGCATGAAAAATTCAAAAAGAGGAAAAAAAAACTTCAATATAAAAATACAAGAACCTTGTATCAGGTCGGTTCCTTCAATCAGAGTACTCAGCAGATACTGCATTCACTACCAACAGTCTTAGCCCTCCTGATCACTCAATTCTGTGAGAATTTATACACCTGGGTACAACCATTTCTCAGCAATAATCACATGGGAAAGTAATTAAGACATATTAAGACAATATAAACATGTAATACATTCCAAGTCACAATAGTATGTGATCAAGTAACCAGTTCCTTCACCACACAAATTTAAATAACAGTACAAGCTTCCATACATAAACTTCAATAGTAATTAGAGGAAATAAACATCAATAACATCAAACCACTTCCCCCTCTTTTCCCACCATACTTGGTATCTCCCATTCCCCATGATGCAACACAGTACAGGAATAAAAAGCATGAGAAAAGTCCATTCCAGTCTTTTACTCAAATCAAGATGGCCGCCCCCATATATGCTGATCCATGCGATAATCAACAGTTTGTAGCAAACTTTAAATGTCCTCTGAGTTAGTGCTCAGGTGGCCAGTCTGAAACACAACAGTATAGTTGTAGGTATACAGTTTTATGGCTAATCCATCTCTCCTGTTGCTGGTACTTCAAGGTAAATAAAGAGTCTTTTACAAACCAAATGTGTGTACATGTGTTTGTTGAAAGGGCTAACAATGGGTCACAAGAGCAGAGGGTAGCTCTGTGACACTTCTCCCTCCTTCTGCAGACGACTACTGTCGTCACCAGTGTCAAAGCTCCACCCCTCCATGAACCGGGGTCAAAGAACCCAGTTTAGTATGTACCTCCTCTGGAATTCGAGACAAAAAGTCAGCTACCTTGTTCCTAGCTCCCGGGCAGTATTTCACCGTGAACTGGTAGGGCTGTAGAGAAAGAGACCATCTCGTAATCCAGGCATTAGAGTCTTTCATGCGCTCCAGCCATTGCAGAGCTCGATGGTCGGTTTCTAACACAAAGGGTCTTCCCAGCAGATAGTACCGAAGTGAATCAGTGGCCCATTTAATGGCCAAGCACTCCTGCTCCACTGTCGAATAGCGTGTTTCTCGAGGGAAGAGTTTTCGACTCAAGAATGCCACTGGCCTGCGTTCTCCATCCACTTCCTGCAGTAACACCGCCCCCAGTCCGACACCAGAGGCATCCGTCTGCAGGATGAAAGGTTTCTGGAAATCCGGGCTAAGCAGAACAGAGTCTCCACATACTGCCTCTCTTAAGTCCTGGAAAGCTCGCTCACCCTGCTCCGTCCAGACAACCTTGTTGGGTGCTGTGGCTCTAGTGAGATCTGTAAGCACAGAGGCCCTGGCAGAAAAGTTAGGTATAAACCTGCGATACCATCCCAACAAGCCCAGAAACGATCTCACCTGTTTCTTAGTTGTGGGGGGTTGGTAACTTCGAATGGCTTCTATCTTCTCCTGCTGTGGCCGAATGACTCCTCCTCCAATGACAAACCCCAAGTAGCTGATCTCTCTCTTGTCTATCGTACACTTCTTTGGGTTAATGGTAAGACCGGCTGCCTTAATCCTCCCCGGGACTTGCCGCAGATGTTGACAGTGTTCTTCCCAGGTTTCACTGAAGATGACCACGTCATCTAGATATGCGGCCGCAAACTCTCTTGTACCTTGCAGGATCTGGTCCATTAAACGTTGGAAAGTCGCTGGCGCCCCCTGCAGGCCAAAGGGCATAACCCTGAAATGGAATAGCCCAAATGGGGTTTTAAAAGCTGTCAGATCCTTGGCTCTGGCAGTTAAAGGGACCTGCCAGTACCCCTTACATAAGTCCACAGTGGATAGGTATTTGGCTCTGCCCAGTCTTTCCTCCAATTTATCGATTCTTGGCATTGGATAAGGGTCTACCTTAGACAGGCTGTTCAATTGTCGGAAGTCAATGCAAAATCTAAGGGTTCCATCTTTCTTGGGGACTAGAACAATGGGGCTACACCACTCACTAAGGGATGGTTCAATCACACCCATGGAGAGCATAATGTCTAGTTCATCCTTAAGCACTGTCACCAGCCGTTCAGGAATTCGATAACTCTTCTGGCGGGCGGGAGTTGTCTCCTTAAGGATGACATCATGTAGTACCAAATTGGTACACCCAGGCTTCTCCTGGAACAGACTGGGATCCAACAGCGGCTTTACCTGGTCTCTTTGGGGTTGCTCTAGATGGGATATATCCACAGTTTGTTGGGTGGAGCTGGTTGGAAAGTACTGCTCTGTGGGTTCCTCTTCCTCCCCGACCACCCGAACGAAAAGTTGCACAGCCCCCGTCTCTTTCCTGTGGTGGAATTCTTTCAACAAATTAACATGGAAGTTTTGCTTTTTCTTACCCCGTTCTGGCATTGAGATCTCGTAGGTGACTCTACCAGTTTTCCGCAGAACCTCGTAGGGTCCATGCCACTTAGCTAGCAACTTGTTCTCATTGGTGGGTAGCAGCAGCAGCACTTTTTGGCCAGGCTCAAATGATCTCTCCCTTGCCCTCTTATCATACCAGACTTTCTGAGTTTGCTGGGATCTTTTTATGTTCTCCTGGGCTAATGAGGTCATCTCTTCCAGACGCTCCCTCATTTGGACCACATACTGGACCACACTGCACCTACCATCTTTGGGTCCCTCCCACTGCTCTTTCAGCAGGTCCAATGGTCCTCTCACCTGCCGGCCATATAAAAGTTCAAATGGGGAGAAACCTGTGGATGCTTGCGGCACCTCTCTATAAGCAAACAACAGATAAGGTAACCATTGGTCCCAGTCAGACCCTGACTTGGAAACAAACTTGCGCAGCATGCTTTTGAGGGTTTGGTTGAAACGTTCAACCAAGCCGTCAGTCTGGGGGTGGTACGGTGTGGTCTTAATGGCCCTGATTCCCAACAGTTGGTACATCTGTTTTAACAGCACGGACATAAAATTTGTACCCTGATCTGTTAAGATTTCGCCAGGAATCCCTACTCTGGAAAACAGCTGTACAAGACAGTTAGCTACTTGTCTAGCTTTGATGTTTCTAAGGGGAAAAGCTTCCGGGTATTTGGTGGAATAATCACAGATTACTAAAATATACCGATTTCCATTCTTACTTCTTTCCAGGGGCCCCACTATATCCATTCCGAGGCGACTAAAGGGTGTGTCAATGACCGGCAATGGTAACAAATGTGCAGGTGCAACTCTCCTTCCAGATTTCATCTGACACTCTGTACAACTACGAATAAACTCTGTTATATCCGTATACATCTTAGGCCAACTGAACCGACTTGACAACCTGGCTAACGTCGTATGCTTGCCTAAGTGTCCTGACCACGGAACCGAGTGCGCCAAAGTCATAACGGTATGGCGCATTGATTCCGGAACTACCAATGCTTCAACCTCCCCTTTCACCTGATAGAGGATACCTTTTTTCACAATGTACTTTTCGTCCATCAAACACGATCCAACCTCCTTTCTAACACCATCTACCACAGATACCTTTTGGAACCAGTCCTGCACAGTAGGATCATTTTTCTGCATTTCAGCTATGTCTTCAGGGATTTTTATACTAAGAGGGCATTCTGGCAAAGGCAGCTCCTCAACCTGCTCTTTCACACTACCCTCAAACTTACGTTTACGCCTTTCCTTTTTAGATTTGCGTCTTTTCTCAACGGCTACCTGAAAGTCAACACCAGCAAAAGGCATCTCATTGAAATTGGCTATAGCACTCTGGGCTCAAGTTACTGCATAACAAGGCTGAACTTTGGGTACCAAATCACAAAGAATGGGAAGATCTCTCCCTAATACTACTGCATGAGGCAACTGAGACGCTACGGCCACCTGCAAGAAAAAAGTCTGCCCCTGCACTGTTAGGTAAATCTCTGCGATCGGATACTCCTTAACCTCTCCATGTACACAGCAAACTTTAATGGCATTCTGGGTAATATATTCATCTTCAGGAACCAAGCTGTCATGTACTAAAGTCTGAGTACTACCTGTATCCACTAAGGCCTTAGCCGACTGACCATTCACAAGTACTGGCGTCAATATGTCTGTGGGCCATGTCTGTCCTGACTCATGGGCCAAAGTATGTGGTAGGTAGGGGCAAGGAACATCACAGAAAGCAGAATGTTTAACTCTCCTGGATGGACAACTGGGCTTTGTATGTCCCATCTCCCCACAATAGTAACATCTAACTTCCTGCTTATTAGTTCTATCCCCTTGCTTTCCCACAAAACTCACTTTACCTTGGCCATGACCACCCTCACCCCCAGACTTACTTGGCCATCCTTGACTTCGACCTTCAAAGCTGTGGTGGGCCTCCCGGCCTGCGGCCATGTACGTCTCTGCAAGCTTGGCTGCTTCTTCTGCTGTAGCTGGATCATGCTCCTTAATCCACACTGCCATGTCAGGGCTTATCATTCGCATAAATTGCTCCAAGATAATAAGTTCGGACAATTGCTGAATAGTACACTTCTCTGGCTTCACCCATTTTGAGAAGAGATCCTTCAATAGCACATAAAGCTCACTGGGGTTCTCGTCTGGCAGAATCTCTGATGAGCGAAACCTTTGCCGGTAGATCTCTGCATTTATCTGATACTTTTTAAGTATCGCCTCCTTAACTTGATCATAGTCCTCCGCATCATTACCATCCATGGCGACATAGGCACCACGTGCCTTACCCGTTAACAGGGGAACAAGTCTGATTGCCCAATTGGCTTGAGGCCATCTGCACGCAGTGGCCATCCTTTCAAATGTTGTCAAGAACTGCTCGATGTCATCATCTCTTGTCAAGGGATGTAATCTTGGCTCGATGCTTCCTGATGACATACCTTCTCCGGTTGGCACTGGGCTTGCAGCTGTAGACGCAGCCTGACCTTCCCTTTGGTCCCCTTCAGCCTGGATCTGGATCACCTGATGTTGTATTTGCTGAAATTGGTGCTGCATATTTCGCCAACGCTGGTCCTGCTTCACCATTACTTGCTCTATTTGATCATCACGGGCGGCTTGGGACTGCAGGAGAACTTTAACCAGGCCGGCCAGCTCTGAGACAATTCCCTCTGCCGGACCCGCTGCAAGAGTAGTTACTGCGCCACTCCTACTGGCAGCCACTGTTTCTTGTACCTCCGTAGAACTGGGCGGCTCCTGATCCATTCCCAACTGCGCCTCTGTGACCGCCACCCGGTCTTGTCTGGTCTTGGGTGGCATAACGATCCCACTTCTGACACCACTTGTCACAAGGACCATTCACTGTTCTTCAGAATAACGCATGGAGGTCGTTAAATGCCATTAAAGTATTTATTTTAGGTTCTCCCAAGCCAGAAAAGTGCAGGGTGCTCACATGTGCATGTTCAAACATGTTCAAAAAGAGGAAAAAAAAACTTCAATATAAAAACACAAGAACCTTGTATCAGGTCGGTTCCTTCAATCAGAGTACTCAGCAGATACTGCATTCACTACCAACAGTCTTAGCCCTCCTGATCACTCAATTCTGTGAGAATTTATACACCTGGGTACAACCATTTCTCAGCAATAATCACATGGGAAAGTTATTAAGACCATAAACATGTAATACATTCCAAGTCACAATAGTATGTGATCAAGTAACCAGTTCCTTCACCACACAAATTTAAATAACAGTACAAGCTTCCATACATAAACTTCAATAGTAATTAGAGGAAATAAACATCAATAACATCAAACCACTTCCCCCTCTTTTCCCACCATACTTGGTATCTATGATGCAACACAGTACAGGTATAAAAAGCATGAGAAAAGTCCATTCCAGTCTTTTACTCAAATCAAGATGGCCGCCCCCATATATGCTGATCCATGCGATAATCAACAGTTTGTAGCAAACTTTAAATGTCCTCTGAGTTAGTGCTCAGGTGGCCAGTCTGAAACACAACAGTATAGTTGTAGGTATACATTTTTGTGGCTAATCCATCTCTCCTGTTGCTGGTACTTCAAGGTAAATAAAGAGTCTTTTACAAACCAAATGTGTGTACATGTGTTTGTTGAAAGGGCTAACAAGGGGTCACAAGAGCAGAGGGTAGCTCTGTGACAGCTAGGCTATATGCCTTACTCCTGCTGCTGTTTAAGTTGTCATGTTATTGTTTGTGCCTGTTCTGAATCGTTTTTTCTTTTCTTTTTTCATTTAGCCTATTGTTGTGGGATATGCATAGTGGCACTTCATATAAATTGATATTCTAAGTTGATAACCTGCTGTTTCAAACATTAAGTAAAAAAAATAATAATCCAGACAGTCCTGTTTATGACTCACTGTTAAACATTTGTGACTGAATCTCCATTAGGGGCCGTTCACATATCTCATAACTCATGGTCGTTATTTCCAATGTAGGCACGCGGTATGCGCGCTCATAACGAAAGTGACGCGGGCGCTCGTTTTTTCCAGGCGCGTCCGCACCGCATCGAGTTAAAAACATCTAAACTTTTCAGAATTCCGCAAGCGCACCGAGGGTCATGTGACAAAAACTAACCAATCAGCTTCATCCTTTCCCGTAACAACATTAAAAGCTCAGCCAATATGAAGGAACAGCTGACCATAGCTATATATGGATTGCCATTTTGAAATACATTTAGTAGCAGAGCTATTGCAAGCAATTTTCAGTGCTGCAAATCCATTTATCCTTTGCTGAAATTTCTGCGTTTTCATGGAGCGAGCAGGTCATGGTTGGAGAAGGAGAAAGCGCGCGCCTAGCGTTTTCCACGCGTTTTTTTTATGCGTGGGTGGTGGTGGTGGGGGGGGGGGGGCACGTAGATATTCGAATATATTCGAATACATTGCATGATATTCGATATCCGTTCAAATTTGATTTTTCTCAAAAGTGACAGCCCTACGCAGCATTGTGATTTCAACCATTTATTTGGAGAATTTTCAAAATATTACTGTTATTGTGTCATGGAGTGCAGTTTTAAAAGTATTTTAGGCGAGATTGTAGTTCTTTAAAACTCAAATCTGCGGTTATATTTATAAAGACAGCACCTATTTAAAAATGTGTTTTGCCAATTTCAGAGACAATCAGCTCCATGCGATCAGAGGGAGCTCAGTGCTCATGTTTACAGACGAGAGCAGTCTCACCACGGCTAGCCCTTCTGACATTTGCCGCTTGCTATGATGTCTCTTTAGTGGTTAAACATAAAATATAATGTTTTGGATCAATCTAACAGTTGATCTTTGGTCTTTATTCAATTACCGTATTTTCCGGACTATATGTCGCACTTATTTTCGTAGTTTGGCTGGTCCTGCGACTTATAGTCAGGTGCGACTTATTTATCAAAATTAATTTGACATAAACCAAGAGACATGAATCAAGAGGAAACATTAACATCTACAGCTGCGAAAGGGTGCTCAATGCTGCTCAATGCTGCTCAGTGCTCCTGTAGCCTCTCCCTGAAAACATAGTTTACCCTCTCGCGGCTGTAGACGGTAATGTTTTCTCTTGGTTCTTGGTTCTAAATAAATGTGACTTATAGTCCAGTGCGACTTATATATGTAATTTTCCTCGTCATGACATATTTTTGGACTGATGCGACTTATACTTAGGTGTGACTTATAGTCCGAAAAATACGGTATTATATTAATAAGTTAAAATTAAAATAAAAAGAGGAAATACTGTTTGATATAATATTCTGTTTCATTGTAATGTAAGGTCAGGCTAGCCTACACATTTCCCTGAACTACATTTCTACAGCTATTAATATGTTTAAATGAAAACGAAAGGAGACAGTGTTGTTTGATATATTTCATCTTATTGAAAATATTTTGTGAGAAAAATTGCAGTAGCCAAGGCAAGCTGACTTATTTTGTCAATTACGCTGCTGTTTGCAGAATTACCGAATTTGCGTCATCCCGTCCTCGGGAGATCACACTTCCGTTTCAAACTGGCAAAGTCCGAACTACCAAGGATGCAAGTCCAAAATTTTCATACTTTCTATTAAGAAATTCGCGCAGACCTTCTTAACCAGACAATTTGCCTAATCTTCACGGTACTTTAGACGGCGGTGGAATCACAGAAAGCAACATGTCTGGGAGATAAAAGTTCCTGTGAAAAAAAGTTAATGGTATAATAGTTCTGGGTAATTTTGATGGAAACGAGGCTAAAGAAAAACTCAATAAACAAAGGAAAAATCATTTGACTGATGTAAATTCCCTCCCAAGGTTTCTATAGATATCACAATATATCGAAATCGTGAATTATTATGGCCACAATAACTGTGATATGAAAAATCTAATATCGTGACAGCCCTAATACAGACTGAAACTACAAAGCAATGCCAACTGAAGAAATACGATCTGCTCTGGAAAGATTATAAAATACTTTTTAAAAAAGCCAAAATAAAGATTCACTCTTTGTAAACTCTCCTGACATCTCTACTGGAAAGTATCATGCTTAAACAAACCCAAAAGCAAAGAACAAATCCAGATTTAATGAATATTATCTGTAATTTAACACCTTTTCATGCTTGTAGCTTTGAAAGGGGCTTTGCTGTGGAGTAAGCCTTTTCCCACATGGTTGATTTCATTTGAAGTTGCCATAATCTTTGTGTGCATTCCTCTGAGTCTACCTTTCCTGAAATATGTCAAATGTTCGCTACAGAAGCTACTTTTTTGAAAAGTATATGACAGGGAGTCAAGAATCCACAACAGAAGGTTACTTTCTACAGTCACACAAACTTCTGTAAGATTAAAGTTAACTGAAGCTTAAAAGAACGAAATGCCTTATGTGTCTCATCCTTGTGAGATGATGGTCAAAGCTACTGGATCTCCATAGATGAAAACACATTTCACCCATAGACGACAGCCCCCCCCCAACCCCCCCCCCCCCCCCCCCCGCCCCCCAGAAAAATAAAAGACATTGATCAGGTTATGTACAAAATTTGTACTTGATATACTGTCTCAAAAAGTGCATGTAACCACATATCTAGTATTTAGGGTGATGAAATCTTTAAGAGATCATAGAAAACATCCAGGTATGATGCTGGATTACATATAAAAGGGCTGTAATTTAAGTGCATTCATTTAATTAATTAAATAATTATTTTTTTATATATTAGATCTTGTTATATATTGAATATTTTAGATAGGCTACAATATTCTCTGTTTTTGCCAACAAAACTATTACCTACAAAGCCACAGCAGAACTGTTGTGCAACTCAGAGCAACAAACAGCTGTGATTCATTTCTGAATGAATCCACATTTTGAATGACTCGAGTGAACCAATGATTCAATGGCCATTTCATAAAGAGAGCCATTTAGTTCATTCCTAAATGAATTAACAGTTTGAACGAATCAAATGAATGAATGGCTCAATTACTTATAACGACATTACCATCACTTACTGGCAGCCTTAAGTTCTTATATAGAATATAATTTTATTACAAATAAACACACACAAATATATATATATATATATATATATATATATATATATATATATATATACCTGTATAACTTACTTTATTTTATGGAACATAAAATAAAATAATGAAGAATGTTAGTAACCAGAAGAAAAGAAGAATTTTGGCAACCAAGCTGTTCTGGTTATCAATGACTTTCATTGTATGAACAAAAAATACTGAGATGTTTCTAAAACTGTTATTTTATGTTCCATAGTTTATGTTAGGCCATTAAAGCCTAAATGTTTATGTAATAAATGTTATGTTGAATCAAATAAAATGTTTCTCACTAAAGCTGCTTGATACTTGATACTTTTCTCATTTAACACAATAATGATATTAAATCTTTTGGAGGGTATTTTCACAGCCACATTTAATTTCCAATTAATTAGATTAATTAATTCCCACATCATGTAATTGTTAGATTAAACATTTTAATTGATTGACAGCCCTTTAAAAAACAAGTTTAAATCTAGCGCAGTTTATTTATTGTCAATTGAACACATTGTGTCTGAGTATAGTGAGTCCTGTGATTAGAACTGCAGGAATCAGTTGACGGTTTACTACTGCCTAAAAATTGACAGATCAGTGTTTGTCTAATAAGCAGTGAGAAAACCAAGCTTCTCAGTCCAAAAACACAACACAAACTGTTAAGTTCACTGGTGGCAGTGATTATAGAGGGAAGTCGTGGCATAATGGTTAGAGAGTCAGACTCGCAATCGAAGGGTTGTGAGTTCGAGTCTCGGGCCGGCAGGAATTGTAGGTGGGGGGAGTGCATGTACAGTGCTCTCTCCACCTTCAATACCACGACTGAGGTGCCCTTGAGCAAGGCACCAAACCCCCAACTGCTCCCTGTGTGTGTTCACTGCTGTGTGTGTGCGCACTTTGGATGGGTTAAAAAGCAGAATACGAATTCTGAGTATGGGTCACCATATTTGGCCGTATGTCACGTCACTTTTTCACTTTTTAGTTGGCTGTTACTTTAATAACACCAGATGTTTAAAGAAAAGCAGATGAACTTAAACAGCAGTCGTTTTTCAGTTAACAACTATGTTAACCTGTAAAAAGCATCAAGAATATGCAAATGAGATCTACAGCCGGTACAAAGTGTGACTGTGCGAGTCACGGATCACAGGTCAGCCCACGATCTGCCCTCCCTGATGAGCTCGTTAGCAGGCTGAGGTCTGCCACATAGGGGGCCATTTACTTGACTGGACTGATTGAGAATGTGGGCATTTCCCTTTGTCCATCAATAACTGCCCAATCAGTGCTCAAGCGGAAAGCTGTCTGCACTGCAGGCACTTCACTAATGTTCCGTAAATGTGAGTCTGACCAATATGAATGCAGTAACACTGAATCATTTGTCAGGTCAAATAAAGAAATAACAAAAGAAAGAATGGGTCAGAGAAAGAAAAGATGAAAGGATGAAAATAATGAAAGAAATTAAATGAAGAATGAAAGAATGAAAGAATTAATGCAATACTGAATCATTAGATTACTCAAACAATACATCAACAGAAAGAAGAACCTGAAAGAAATAAAAGTCTAAAGAACACACAAAAAAAGCAAGGAAGGAAGGAAGGAATCCAAAACTGATTCATAAGACTGCTCGTATAATGAAATATAGAGAATGAAAGCCCAAAATAAAAGAAAGGACAGAAGGGAAGGGAAGAAGACATCTGTTACATCACGAAAGACAGACCCAAAATGTCTGTCTCAACATATAAAGATACTATCATTATGCTTAACCTGGTGCACGGGGGAAGTTTATGGAGCACAATGTGGAGTCAGAGCACAGCTGATAAGAGCTTTATAGATGTCTTCCCTGCTGGCACCTGATGACTATGCTCAGTGTGTTAGTCCACTACTACAAGACCCAAGGACATGCTTTACACTGAAGGTCAGAGAAAATACCTCCAAGCATTGAGCTCTGATGGCCACTGGATCATCTCTCGCTCAACTGCCCATGCTTGGGGCAGGGTCACCCATCAGTGCTGTCCTCCCTCTGGGCCACAACACAACCCAACACAAACATGAAAAAGAGAGAGAGAGAAAGAGAGAAAAACACAACCACCTAATGTCCATGTCACCTCTGAAACCCCCCATACTTAAACATCTCAATGAGAAAACTCCAACTGATTTGGCATTAAGCTCAGTCAAATGCCAGCCAAGGACCAAACACATGCTGGATAAACAAAGTGCAGTGATGAACAAAAATATAAAAGAGGAGCTGACAGAAAGAGGTGAAGGACTTCCTCATGAAAATGCATGTTCATGCAGTTTTTGACACCATATACTTCATCCTCATTTTTAATTAAGTGACAATTTCCATGCAAGCACACTCTAAAGGGGTCCTGTTATGCTCTTTTACAAAGTCTTGATTTTGTTTTGGGGGTGTACTATAACAGTCTCTCACAAAAAAAAAAAAAACATTATTACAACACTCTCACAGCTCTCCCCAGTCTGGCATGAAGGGCTAGAATAGTTATCAAATGTATCAAATGAAGGCCCACCTTCTGAAATACGAAATGTGCTGTGATTGGTTAGCTGGGCCAGTGTGTGTTGTGATTGGTAGCACTTGGCGCCTGGTTGGGAAATGTCACATCCTTTAGCATAGCCGCCTGCCAGCTTCAGTATAAATATTGCATCAAAATCAAATTAATTTGAGCGTGATTAAAACCCGGATGATTGTAACCACTCTAAGTTTGTCTGCTTCGGGAAAGTGTCTGCAACATAGTGATAACACTCGTCGCCTTCTCTACTGCAGCTCAACCAGCTCTCGTCCCATTCCTTGATCTTTGTGATATCACAAATCCCGGAAATTATTTGTTGTAATCCAAACAAATCGTTTATTGTACTTTTTGAAAAAGTGATTTCTGTTGAATAAAATATCTCTTTTTGAAGTGGACTTGCAGCTTTGTAACTTTTCAGATATATTTTATGCTCAATAATATTTTATGCTCTCTCACCACCCTCAATACCACGACTGAGGTGCCCTTGAGCAAGGCACCGAACCCCCAACTGCTCCCCGGGCGCCGCAGCATAAATGGCTGCCCACTGCTCCGGGTGTGTGTTCACAGTGTGTGTGTGTGTGTTCACTGCTCTGTGTGTGTGCACTTCGGATGGGTTAAATGCAGAGCACAAATTCTGAGTATGGGTCACCATACTTGGCCGAATGTCACTTCACTTCACTTCACTTATATTAAAAATCACACTATAAAACTCTTAAATGTAACTGCCACAGCTTTTTATTATTATGATTATTTATTTATATTCCTTAGTGTCAAACTGTAATTCAGTGGCCTTTGGAAACAGGTTTGTCTGTGCTCAAAAGTAAATAAATAAAAAAAAACATTCAGATATGCCACAACTGGCTCCAAAATAAACCACTGTGGATGGGACACCTGTGTCCCGGCAGCATCTGGTATGACTCTGAACAGATGACAAGGCCAGCAAAGAGACATAACTAAGAGTGACGGTGTAGTTCTGGCTGCCTGGGAACACTGGCATGGGGGCGGCTGTCTTTCATAGTGGGACCAAATGGCTCCACCATCCAAACCAGACATCCGTCTTACATACACAACAACAGCATTCATACACATTCTGGTAACAGTTACAATGATCTCAGTAGGGAGGCCTACCTGCCAGCTCTATAAATAAACACAGAAACACACACTTGCCGTATTAGAGTAGATCATATTTTGTAGAATACTGTCTTTTGGGCTGGAACTGTCACGTTTGTCTATAACTGACACCAATCACTACATCCAAGATGGCTATTGCACCTAATAGGTATAATTTCTTAATGACAATTTCAGCTTGATGTAATTCTGCCACTTAAACAGGTTTCTACTTTTCTACTTGTCATTAGCAGATGCTTTTAACCTGAGGTTAAGTATGCATATGCCCTGCTCAGTAGTTCTGGGTTTGTACCCGGAACGTTGTAGGTTCCAGACCCACAAGGGATGATCCATGATCCATCAACACTGTGTTACTCCAGGGTCACTGTGCCTGGAAGATGAGCACTCCAAGTTGCTTTGGATAAAAGTATCTTCTAAATGGCAAATGGTAAAGTAGAAGCTTTCTGGTCTGGTGCCCAAAAGATTGTAGGTTCAAACCCTTTGTGGGAAGATTCATGAGGTAATCAAAGTTCTCTAGGTTGTTATTGCGAACACAGTGTAGAACTTATAATTGGAATTTAAGCACATAAGGTGTACTTTCAGAAATAAAATATAAGGGATTCTGTGTGGTACCTTGCAGAGGAAGCTGATGTTGAAGCCGAATGTCTGAGCGTTTCTGGAGCCAGAGTTCATGTAATTTCCGATCAGCAGCACCAGTTCCAGGATCATGCTGAAACCTTCGCTCTTCTTCACCTCCTCGCATGCGAATGTCACATTCATGATGTCGGGCCGGATGTTGTTTACCTGCTCCTCAAACGTCAGCTTGAAGATGATCCCGTTCAGTCGGGGACGCAACATCTTTACTGAGCTCATCTGAAATGGAGAAAGAACAACTTAAAGGTATACATCCTTAGCTATCACAAAACACACAAATATTGCTTTTGGAATATGGAATTGGTTATTGTATTAATTTGATGACTAAATAGCTATTTAGCTTAGCCTAAAGCACAAAAGGAACAGCAAGTTACTGCATTTTGATTAAACCTAACTAAACCTTTCTTCTTTTTTTTCTTTTTTTATAAAACTGCACACAAGATGAATCACTCGCAATAAAACCAGAAACAAGGTTAAAAAAGCTGAAAAGAGCTGTGGCACAGTTACAAAAAAAAAGCCCATAAACAAAATTAAGAAGTTAACCGTACAATTGTTAACACAGTAAACAGAAATTTTGCTACAAATCTTGTAAAAAATAAATGTCAGATTCTGCCTTTCACCTATAATTACATAATGACAGCAACAATATAACTGGTTTGGTGCTGGAGTGAGATGACATTTCAGTTAAAAGACAGCGACGAGGAGTAGGAAAGGATGAAGCAAGGAGACAAAACAACAACAACATGGATCCTACAGGAGCTGCTTGTTGGAGGGCGACCTCAGACACTCCCGCTCTAGATTTCTGCATAATCCGACGCTCACAGGCAGACCAGAGACGGAGTCTGGGTGTACCATTACCACTCACATTTATTCATCTTTATGAGCAAGCTGCCATCAAAAAACCCTGAGTTTGCCCCACGCCCCCGTTCACAGCCCAGCCCCACCTCCTCCCTGCACATCCAGATTTGATTTCTCTGTATAAGAGGAAATCACAATAAAAGAGGGTGAGTTGGTGACAGCTCTGACGGAAGACAAGCTGAGAGTGACTTATTTCCCCAAGGAGCAGTGCGAGGTGGTGTTGATGAGGTGCTTCCACAGCCTGCCTGTATATTACCCGCCTTGAGCTCAGTCACAGGAGGAGACTGTCACAACGTGCTTCATTACACCCTCCAAAGACTCAGGTAGTGAAAGACACAACAGAGAGAGAGAGTGAGAGGGTTGTTCTGTTACCCTGCTCTGAATTGATTCCTTTGTGAATCAGCTGTCAAAGGCAGGTTTGTCAGATGTGCCATAATATCAGAGAAGATGCGTATGCATCAACCTATGCATAACAGGACTACATCTGACTGCAACTGTAAAGTAGAGTTCTCATGTAGAAAATTCTGTCATCATTTGCTCCCCCTAATGTTATATGGAATGCTCTTCTCTTTACAATGAATGAATACATCAGCTCCAAATATAGAAACTCTGCTGTGCCTGAAATAAGTTGATTTATTAGTTTTATTACGGTTATATATTATATTCTTGTTCAAAACTCACAGAAAACCAAATGGGCACCAGTTGTTATGACAAAAAAAAAAGTTTATGGAAGCCGCACCTATGAGATCCGTAGTAGAGGAAACCCACTGTTGAATTAATTAATTATTATTGTTTTCTTTAAATAGCACCTTTCTTTTGTAGTTGCCTTACAAAAGAGCAAATAAATCAAGGAAACAATTAAATACATACTGTAATTTCTCAAATAAAAACTGGTAGTCAAATAAACACTGGGCCTCTTATTGTGGCCGGGGGCGTGGTCAACACGGACAAATAAAGGCTGGTCTTAAAAAAAGGCCGGGGGGAAATTTGTGCAGCAGAGCCAGATAACGAACGTACACGCACTGCCGGAGCGTTTCTCGTTCTCGAGACAAGAACCGGTTGCATCGGTTTTCAGATCAAAAGGACACTGAACCGAGAACCGTTTCTGTCAGATGCATCTGATTCGAGAACCGAGGAGCTGATGATACTGTGCATGCGTGATTCAGCGTGAAGCAGACTGACACACAGAGCGTCTGAACCAAACTGATTCTTTTGGTGACTGATTCTGAACTGATTCTGTGCTAATGTTATGATCTCTGTCCACTGGAACACTATCACTTTTAATTTAAAACGGGTTATTTAAAACAATTACTTATCAAACAGATGGAATTAGAAATAAAGGCCTGCCTCTAATAAAAACCTGCTTCAAATAAAAGCCCGTTACCTTCTGCAGTTCAGGTAAATAAAGGCCCCGGCTTTTATTTGAGGAATTACGGTATATACGGCATGGCAACGGCGGCTACAACAAGAATAAAAGGTATGCCTTCTTTCTTTGCGTGAACATCTGGGTGGCGTTATGCAAATCTTCCCACATGTGACGTAAAGATGGGGGGGGGGGGGGGGGGTGTTAGAACGAGCCTTTTTAGGGGGTGTGGACGAGTCTTAACTTTTATAAAGAATATCTCTTTGGATTTGAGTCTTTAGTCTTTGCAACTTTACAGATCTTCTTTATGCACCAAGAGCTTTTAACAGTCCAAAGAGAAAGAAAAATTAAATCGCATCATATGACACCTTTAAAAAAGAAATCAAGAAAAAATAAATAAAAAAATAAACCTATATACAAAACAAACAAACAAACAGAGTCCTCAATTCACTGATACATTTGTCAGCATACACTGGCACTGATGAGCAAAGGAGGTAAAAGCTCATTTTAATTGGCTATAATTTAATAAAAACATCTTTTTGAAGAATTATTTTTGTGTCCCATGGAATAAAGTAAGCCTTGGTGGGTTTGGAAGGACACAAAAGTGATTAAATGATAACAGAGTAGACCTTTGCACTGTGCAGAACTAAGTGATGTAGAGAGACACTTAAATATTTGAGACAGAGTCAAGACAAAGGCCAACGTGAATGGGATTCATCAATATAGGAAGGAAGTCTAAAAGCTCTTCCAGTTTTAGAACTCAGGACCTAATCACGCTCTGTAGTAAAATAAAGCTCTGCCTTACTTTTTATTATTCATCAAAATCATAGCTTCCGTCAGTCACAACCAGGCTACTAGATTTGACTTGTCATAAAAAATGCCCTTTATATTCTTGGCCTTTTAATTATACATTACTAAGTCTCTTTATATATTGAATAGCGCTGATCCTGCATTGAGCCTGAAGGCAGTCTTCTTTCTCCTGCACGCTCTCTCTCTGTGCCCAATTTCCTCTCTCTCTGTGCCCAATTTCCAATTTGAGCTTTTCAGCTCAAAATCCTTCACAAGGAAGTAGAGAGCTATTGGTGTGAACAACAACAGAAATGGAAAGGAGGGTGATTTTGGTATTAGAGTGAGAGAGAAAGAGAGTGGAGGAGAGAAATAGGCAGAAGTGGAACAGAGATGTGTGAAGGGCTATGCTCTGGAGTGTGTCAAAAGTAGAGGGGAAATACTGAATCAGAGCCAAAGTAGAGAGACTGAAAGAGGAAGAGGGGAAGAAAAGACTAAAATGAGAAAATGAGAAGGATAAAATTGATGGCAATTTAAATTAGTTTTAGTGTGAGATTCCCTCTTTTTCTGTAAATTATTGGTGCTTGTGCCAAGCCCAGTGTGTCTGGATGTTGATTATAATGTTAAGAGAACACGTTTTGTGTAACTGTTTTGTTTGGCCTCTGATGTTGTAATTTCTTTAACAGAAATGCATGGAATGATGCCAAACTGGGCACTGGGTCTGGCACCTGCACCGTGGAAATAGCTGTACCCGGAATAAAACACTGACCAATAACAAGGCTTTCAGGAACCAAATTACTTTTTTTAGTTTACAGAATTGCTCGAAACGGATGGCTCATGGTGTCATCTATATTCATCTACTGATAAATTATTAGAATCCAAAAATCAGCCTGTGTGGAACAGTTGCAGAAGATTATGGTGCAGTTCTAAAATCAATATTAAATTTAAAATCTACATTTAAAGTCTAAAAGTAAATTGAATGCAGTGTCTTTAACCCTCACCTGCAGTTTTTCCTGATAAAACATAAAAGAACCTAAAATACCCAGATACAGATAAGACTAAAATCAATCAAATCTATAAAGGGTCTATTTTTATTTCTGTAAATTGACAGTATCAACAAAACACTGTGCTTTTGTAAAATTAACAAAATAAACAGGGTGAGCTTTCTGCCGTCTCGTCTTTGTGAACTTCCTTCTGAAACACATCACAAAAATGAATCGAAACGCAGTAAATTCTTCACACACAGAGGTGAGAAATATGTCAATAGAAAACTTGAAGTGTCTACTTTTAAATTAACCAGTTCAAACGTAAATTGAATATTCATGTAATCTGTATGAGTTTAAAGTGAAGTACAGACTTCCCCGTCTTTGAGCTCATAATCTGCAGTCATACCTGCCCTCATCACCTAGATTAAAAAAAAAAAAAAAGTTCATAATAAAAATCAAGATTCATCCACTTTTGATAGTTTTTTGGAAGAAGACCTGTTATGAGGAATATGCCAGAATTTACCTCAGAAGAACAGCGCAATCTGACGTGGCTTTATTCAGCAGACGATATCATTTATTCTTACTTACATTAGTTAATTAACGTGTTATTTTTACATTAACTTGTACAGATTTTACTAGTTGGGCTTGTCCTAAACATCTTGCCAAACTGAAATGTGTGCAAGTGAGTAAAACATGCTGAAATATGATATAAATGTACATATATAGGCAATTCTTTTTTATTACATATAGCCTAAATGTCATATGAAATGAGGATGTGAAATTATATTTTTTTGCTATCATATAATTAAAAATAATATATGATTTATAATATTATTTAGATATAAAGTAATGTGAATGTTTGCACTGCAGTATGATGCATGTTACAGTCTAGGGATGTTTAGATCAGTGTTTACTAATATACTATCAGATGCCAATGTTTATAATGTACTAAGAATTTAGTATATACAATATCATGTTGTTTATGTAATATGTTTATGTTAGTTATGAATCTTTATGTACTGTATGGTAATAAAAAAAATATGTTGCATGAATCACAAAATGTAAAAAAAATTGTTTTTTGTTAGGAGTAGGTAAAATTAGCATCAGTGAATGCCAATACATGTCACAATACAGTATGTCAGTGTCTATGAAATATGGTACTCTTCTTAAGCTTTTTGCTATTCAGATATTTTGGCTAAACTATTTAAATTTTGACTCAAATTAAAAGAACAAAGAGTTTATAGGGAATTTAAGATGTAATTAATGATTTAAATAATAAAGTTACTTGAATAATCAAATTACTTTTCAAAAAGATTAATTAGAAAAGTTAAATTACATTTAACCCTTAAAGACCTAGAACATTTTTGGGGCGCCTGACACACCTGCACTTTTCTTTGTTTTTCAGTCCTATTCTAGCAGTCAGCATCAAGTGCCATATAGTTATAAACAGGAGAACTTACAGTTTAAGTCTAACTAATTTAAAGTCTCAATTTTCCTTTCGTTTTTTCTAAGAATGAATGATATTACAGAATTTTAAGAAAAATGCAAGCAATAGTTGGGTGTTTTGTACTGTGTCCTCAAACAGAAACTCCTAAAGTTTGGATATATTTCTGTAGAAAGTTGTGTCTGGGTGTTTTTCACTTGCAAATAAAATTTTGTTTACATATACCATTCCCCAAGCAAGTTACAGCCATTTATTACAATATTGTTATCGACGCTTTTTAATGAGTAAAGAAAATGGAAAGAGTGTTTCATGATAACAAAACCAAACAAAACAAGTTTTTTTCTTCTTCTGAGAAATATATTTTCAATCTGAGTATGAACAATAAACACAAACTATGCAGCATATAGTAGAAGCAACTGCACAAATTGTCTTCAACAATAAAGTGCAAAAACAGTGCAAATGATTCACAAACTACACACAAAATGAGTGAGAAATTCTGTATAATTAATTAAATGTAAAATTATATAATGATTTACTTAGTATACATAATATAAATCATCAATCTGTTGGCTGTAATCTGTGTCAGAATCGCCTAGCGACCCAAGACATAAATCCCAGTGCTTTATCAGATATGTAACACTGTTTCATCTTTGGTTTTGATTTGTTTTATGTCATAGTACTCTGTCGAGTGTTTTTGTGCTTTATCGGAGAGTTTTCTCATGCAGATGTATTATTGTGTGTTTGTATTCATGCACTCAAGACAGATTTTACTTTCACTTTGTTTTCGTTCATTTTCCAAAGCAATATGTTAAGTAGTAGTTCAAAAGACGACTTATTGGTTTAATATGGGGCAGTTTGAAACAATCTGGCTCGGGGGTGGGACTAAGCGTCAGCAATCATTTCTGTTTGGCTCAAAGGAACGAAAGCATTGGTTTCTTGTGACGAATCAATGTTTGTCAAAATGCGATAACGTAATCACGTACACTATGGTGCTTATGGTGCACTATATCTCCGAAACAGGGAGAATCTCTGCTTTACATCACATTTTAAAGCATTCAGATTGGATTAGCGGTTCAAAAGTTATTAAACATTAAAGAATAACATTATTTTTTAGCCGCGGCAGCTGTCTCGGTCTATGAGGGTTAAATACATAATTAGAAAAACTGAAATACAATATTGATGACGTAATTAATAATTTGTAATTCATTACTTTTTGAAAGTAACTTACACAAACACTGTACAGATGCCAACATGCACTAAATACGCATTTCAGTTTATTGGATGCAGTGAAAGGGCACTGACTCAGAGGTGGTTCCAGAAATTTCTGCAAACCATTATGTTCATTTTTGTAATGGATTCAAAATAAAATGAAGCACTGGTATTAAGTGCTGTGTTTTCAATTCTGTTATATCAATTACTTTAATATAATTTTGTTTTCCAATTTCATGCTGTTCCTCTAATGATCCAGAACAGTGTTTGTGCCACATAAATTTCAGTCTGTAACAGTATTTCTGTCTTTTTGGGAAGAAAAAAGTCAAGATAAACATTGACTTTATTATGGCTTCAATCTCAGTACTCACCACAATTCCAAACTGCTCCGATTCACAAAGCTCCTCGTATTCATTCTTTAGCTCGGCCAGATTGCTCAGCTCCTTCTGCTCCGGAAGGTTTTTGATCAGGTTCTGCAAAGAAAATGTACAAACACACCCATCAGTGCCACAGGAGAAAACACCTGCTGCCTGCTCATTTGGTGAACTATCGCAGGGATATGAGTGACAGTACAGCATGGTTTAAATGAGGCCACAGCTTTATATTCTATTGTGCCTTGTGCTCGTGGTCTGAAATACACTTGTGATTCACACAGAGACTCCCTAATGTTCACATCTTTCCCAATTACTGCACACTGCCAATCTCAGATTGAAGAGAGAGAAGAAGAAAAAAAAAACTTCTTTAAGCAAGCATGGCCTGATTGGGCTATAAAAATCTATGGCAGCTCAATTCAAGGGGAAATATTCATGTTGATCTTGACTCCATCTTTGTTTTCGTCAGCTTTCTACCATGTTAGTGGATAGAGTCGGCACTCTCCAAGGAAAATTCACCCTGGCACAGCATTACTCTTGGAGCTCAGCCAAGGTTCAAGGTTTTACAGTGCTGAGCAAATGACGTTCAAGGTGACTGAGATATGAGGGACTAAATACCACCCTCACCCCCACATCATTTAATATGTCACTGAACTGTCCCTGATGTTTATGTATTTCTTTTCCTTTCAGACAATTCATGATGGAAGGGCATATTTGAGCCAAGTTTTCTACTATAAATTTGCCGCTTTACATATGTCAGGAACTCTATTGCCTCCCTTTTCCTAAAAAAGATTAATATAGCGTGTTCAACTTTGCAATTGCTTCGCTGTAGGTGATGAGTGAGAGAACCTTCATTTTTTTTTCTAAATGCTAATTGTGCTCATAAAGGTCAAATGAGTAAATGAAAAGAAGCATGGAAACTCTTTTTTCCCTAAAAAAGAGGTGCCCTTTTCATAGGTAGACTCTTTACTAATTTACTTTGGTTGGCATAAGCAAGCATACTTGTAGTCACATGTCTGGACAAAGCCACTCCTGCTGGGTTACCAACATATTACAAACTCCAACTGATTAGAGGGCTGGAACGCATGTCATATCTTCAATATACTGTAAGTACACAACTGAAACATTAACAATAACTGCCTTTCTTGTCCTCTCAGTTGGAAGCATGTCATAAACCCGGTTAAATGCTTTTATGTGGTCTCTCTCTGAAATTAACTTCAACAGTCCTGCTGACAATAATAAGTCTGACGCAACACAAAGCCAATGCACAGACACCTGGATCTTGAACAAAATGGAGTATTCCTAGCACCTCAAGATTTTTATGAACTTTACTCAAATAGATAATGGATAAGAATCTCTCACGTTACAAAGAAATGTTCAGAGAGCGAGTAAGAGAAAGAAAAATGGTATATTACTATAAACTAGGCCTTTAAACTCCACTGAGTTTGGTACTATTCTCAATAGTAAACTCAGCATTGTAATTTTTTCTTTTTTTTTTTTTCTTCGCAAGACGTGTGCTTGCTTTTGATGAGATAATCATTAGCTTTGTTCTTTCTGGAATAGATAAATATATGCATAAGCAAATCTAGATTTTTTTGTGTGTTCAAAGCAAGGTTCAAAGCAAATCTAGTCTAAAATAAAAACGTGTTAGAAGCCTGTAATTGTCTGGACAATGAGATAAAACTGACAGTTGACACCATCATTTCAGATGTTAAATGAAATTAATGTGCATGCGAGGCTTTGAATTTTTTTTTTTAAAGCCTGCAATCGAGCAGCCAACATCAGCTACGTTAGGGGGAGGAATTACGGTAAAACAGTCTTTCTCTCATCTGAAAGAGTCTGAGGAACATTAGTCCAGCCGTTCAGCTGAGGAACAAAGCTCCCCTAAACAATGTATCATCGATTTTGAATGAAGCGCAACAGCACAGCAGCACACCATTCAGCCACAGCAATCATCATTGCTAATGTGCCGCCAAATCTCATTATTGGAGTTGCATTTCTCCATTGCCACTTGCAGAGACAAGACAAGCAATTAGGGTTCGCCGTTGCCTCTTTTCCAAAGGCATCTATAGGACAACCTGCCAAATGGAGCAAAGATGGAGAAAGGATATATCAAATGGAGCTAAAGACAAATGAGCGAGAACACGGTTAATTGTTAATATGCTTGTCTATGGTTTACATAATTATCAGAGCCCTGCATATTGAGTAAATGACACGCAAGCAGAGTCATATGGGAGGGTTGGTAAGAGGCGGTTGTACCCTGAATGAATCAGCCTGCTCTCTCCAGGACTCTAGGCTCAATCTGATTTTGAGAGGTGGGTTATGGAGCATAGGTCCTAGCAGGCAAGGCATGCTATGGTAATAATCCAGCCATTTGGAATCACTCCGCAGGACCAGATATATGCATGCTGTCATGCTTTTTTCTATATGATGTTGCTTTTCTCAATGTCGTTTCAGACTTCATGACCTTATTTACTTCCACAATGCATGTTCCTGATCTTAAATCTTAGCAAGATTTATTAGAATCTGTTATTTGTAAGATAAAGTGTGCCACTTTATTCTTTAATCAACATCCAAAGTTTTCTTTCTCTGGAACAACTGTCCTTTTCTACTTAAAAAATTATGTAAATCAACAGCTAGACAGCTGTTTACATACTACTTCTAATAAATAACTTAGAATAAATAAATAAATAAATGCATTTATTATTAAAATAATGTTTCTTTTTTTATGACTTAATTCTGGTAACAGGTATCTTCCATTAAAGGTGTCAGATGATGCAATTTAAATTTTCCTTTCTCTTTAAATAATTTGCTAATGATGATTCAAATGTAAGTTTCGAGCAGTGTAGAGTAGACTTGTTGTTTGCTGTTTCTCCAATTACAAATGCAGATATGGTTTTATGTTTACGCAGCGTGATGCACAATACGCAACACACAAAAAGAAAGTAAAAGTCATTATAATCAGTAATTATGTCAATTAGCCTTTCGCCGGCCCCACCCCCAAAACGGCCATTGTCCAATCACACATCATAGCAACCGTTACTATGTGAGGCAGTTCCGACAAACTTTGACTCCAAGCAAGATGGTGAAGCAGTGCGCCCACGGCGTTTGTAAATCGGACACTAGAATAAAGCTGTTATCGGGCCTTAAAAGTTAGGCCCGGCAGGACCCGAGCCTGACAGATTTCGGCCCAAGCCAGACAAGTACATTTTGATTGACAGCTTTTTAAAAGCCCAAACCCGTTTACAGCCCAACATTATTCAAATGTACGCACGCACACAGCTCTTTTGCCGTTTGTCAAGAATGAGTCATTTATACATGTTTTAACATAATTTATACATGACTAACGTAATAGGCCTCTTGGAAGTTTGAACAAAGAAATAAAATAAGTCCTCTGTGACATCGTAACATCTCAGAACTCTAAATAGCCCTAGGTATAGACTCATTTAGCCTATAAATAGGCCAACGCACCAATAAAAACGAGTCTTTCTTAAAAATTTTAATTAAGATAAATTCTAAATTAAGATGGGTATTTGGCAATAACGAAATTAATTAAGATAAAGACTCTGCCTTATTTGCTTCGCCATAGCAGCTGAAATTTAATAAAAGAATAATGCCAACATTAGCCTACATAGGCTAGCCTATATGTCTACATTATGCATTTAAGACTCAATTAGTATTTAGTTATCATTTTTAAAACCTTTACTCACCAAGATAATAATAAAAATAGCTACTCGCAATAGACAATAATAGACCATAACATATGAAAGAGAACTTTCCCGGCAGTGCAAGAGCATGACTGGTACACAAGGCTGTGCTGGTTGCATTTGAGGTACAGGTCATGGTGTTTCTCAGATTTCGCTTTTTTTCCCTCCACAGCATACTGTAACCCCATTTGCCCCGATCTGGATGATATCGCGGAGGTATTACTCCAAAAAAGGTTACTGACACGCACGGGTATACCTCTTCCCATCATGGCAATCTGTCGCGCTGGTCGTGTTTGTCCATTTGTTTGTCAGATGTAGCAACAGTAACTAAGGGGGGCGGGGATCGGCGAAAGGCTAATTAATAATTATAATCAGTCCCCACTGGATGCAACAAATGCCTCATTTGTAATGGGTTTTATTGGTTTTGTCTCGTCAAGTGATGTCCGGATCGCAAACGAATCATTCTATTTAACCGGTCGAACCAGTTTACCAAATCAAACTGAATCGTTTGAAAGTGTTCACGTCTCAAGTACGCACTAATCAAAAAGTACTTAAGTTATTTGGTTTATAAACGTGCCTGACACTCTGATGCGAAACCAAGCTGAAAGCTGATAAAAGAGCAACTTTGACTGAAATAACCACTCGTTACAACCGAGGTATGCAGCAAAACATTTGTGAAGCCACAACACGCACAACCTTGAGGCGGATGGGCTACAACAGCAGAAGAACCCACCAGGTACCACTCATCTCAACTACAAATAGGAAAAAGAGGCTACAGTTTGCACACGCTCACCAAAATTGGACAGTTGAAGACTGGAAAAATGTTGCCTGGTCTGATGAGTCTCGATTTCTGTTGAGACATTCAGATGGTAGAGTCAGAATTTGGCGTAAACAGAATGAGAACATGGATCCATCATGCCTTGTTACCACTGTGCAGGCTGGTGGTGGTTTAATGGTGTGGGGGATGTTTTCTTGGCACACTTTAGGCCCCTTAGTGCCAATTGGGCATCGTTTAAATGCCACGGCCTACCTGAGCATTGTTTCTGACCATGTCCATCCCTTTATGACCACCATGTACCCATCCTCTGATGGCTACTTCCAGCAGGATAATGCACCATGTCACAAAGCTTGAATCATTTCAAATTGGTTTCTTGAACATGACAATGAGTTCACTGTACTAAAATGGCCCCCACAGTCACCAGATCTCAACCCAATAGAGCATCTTTGGGATGTGGTGGAACAGGAGCTTCATGCCCTGGATGTGCATCCCACAAACCTCCATCAACTGCAAAATGCTATCCTATCAATATGGGCCAACATTTCTAAAGAATGCTTTCAGCACCTTGTTGAATCAATGCCACGTAGAATTAAGGCAGTTCTGAAGGCGAAGGGGGTCAGACACATTATTAGTATGGTGTTCCTAATAGTGCTGCAACGACGCGTCGACGTCATCGATTACGTCGACTACAAAAATACATCGACGTGTCACACTGTTTACATCTAGTGTAATGGCATACTGGGAATGGAGAAAGTTGCATTCTATCACAAAAACAGAGACCACTGTTATCAAAAGTATGGGAATACTTCAAACAGAGGCCAAATAAAATGGCCATTTGTTCCCTTTGAAAAACCGATATGGTGTACCACGGCAGCACAACTGCGATGCACGAGCACCTCAGAGAAAAAACATCCTGGCGCTCTCCGGTTTTACGGTTTAACTGGTTACCGTGTTATCTGGTGACCAACTTCCTGGTTCAGGTCTCTGCTGCAGATGTGATGGAACGACCGCAGCAGATTCGGCGATTCTAAAAGTACAAACTGATGTGATATTATTAAGTGTCTAATAAACGTAGACTTGCTCACTGCATGATTCTGATATTCTTGTAAAGATTACAAGTTATTGGTATGATCACCCGTAGCGGCTGAAGTAAGGATAAAATAAAAAATAAAGTAAGTCTGTGTTGGAGCGGGTTTCGAACACGCGTTAGGGGCAGTTCACATATCGCGCCTAAAAACGCGTGGAAAACGCTAGTCGCGCCGCTTTCTTCTTCTTTCCAAATCGCTCGGGCAGTTGCGCCCCTGGGATGTCTGCTGTTTCTAAACAACCATGACGTGCTCTCTCCATGAAGATGTGGACATTTCAGCAAAGGATAAATGGATTTGCAGCACTAAAAATCACTTGCAGTAGCTCTGCTAGAAAATTTATTTCAAAATGGCAATCCATATACAGCTATGATCAGCAGTTCCTTCATCTTAGCTTAGCTTTCAACGTTGTTACGGGAAAGGATTAAACTGATTGGTTAGTTCTTGTCACATGACCGGCGGTGCGTTTGCGGCATTCTGAAAAGTTTAGATGTTTTTAACTCGATGCGGTGCGGACGCGCCCTTTTTTGCGTGCGCGTCGCTTCCATTATGAGCGCGCATACAGCGCGCCTACATTGGAAATAACAAACTTGAGCACGCAAAAGTTGCGATATGTGAACGGCCCCTTAAAAGACAGCGTGCCTCAAGACAACAGTCACAGACCACCGAGCTACCAAGTTCCAGCTCCAGATCTCTGGAAACCATGCTAAACCATAGCAGAACCCTGACTACATTTTATGGTTGGTGATGCTAAACAACATTTTATGACGTCTCAGACAACTGTAAATTTGTGGCTGCTGTGGTTTAATTATAAGCGCTATCGTAAACTCATATTTACCATAGTAAAATAATTTTCTTTGCCTCTTTATTTTTGTATACTGTAAAAACTTCAACCACATTGGTTGAAAATGAATAAAAGTTGAAATATTATATTAGAAGTTGTACTTATATATTTTTTGTAAAGTTATCCAAAGGATTCATTAGCTAATCAAAAAAATAACATTAGATTAATTATTTATTGTAATAAAAATAATCTTTAGAGTAGTCGACTAATCGAAAAAATAATCGTTAGATTAGTCGACAGAAAAAATAATTGTTAGTTGCAGCTCTAGTTCCTAATAATCATTTAAGTAAATGTATATGCTGTATTCATGATCCACAAAAAAAAAAGTCATTGTCATAATAAAAAGAAACAAAGATTAACAGAAACACGCTTGTTTAAAAATTATCACATTACTTTTAAAGTGTTTAAACAATGATTTTAAAAACAAAAATATATTCATCAATAAATGGGAATGTGCATAAACTGAGCAATGCATGTGTCTGAATGCAAGTGGGAAACTGTAATTTCAATGCTGAGTGCAGCACCGTATTAAGGTGCAATTACTTGTGCTTTTGTACATTTCCATGTAACAGTTAAAACAAGGAGAGTCTACAAGTGTAATGACTGCCAAGTTCTTAAATGATACAGGAATTAATTCAGCGTTGGAAGAAGATACAGAGAAGGAAACAACACAGAGAAGGCTCAGAATCCATAAACATTTTGACTGATGACAATATATAAGGCTTCCAGCAGTATGCTTTGATGCTGACATGTTCCAGTCACACAATCAACCTCTGCCAAATTAACAACTAAGCCTTCAGTCAGAACAGACACCCTGGCTATGTTCAGATTAGCATATTACCATACTACTCTTACAAGTTCAGTAGAATACAGAATTGTATGAATACCATGTCTAATATGTCAGTTGTCTGTATGCTTAGAATACCCTGTACTGCATGAAACACTGTATCTGACAATTCTACCTTCCTTTTCCAGTGCGATGAATATATATATATATATATATATATATATATATATATGTATATATATATATATATACATACACACACACACACACACTTTTTTTTGACAACTATATCTGCCAAACGTTAAGACGTATTACACACACACACACCCAACTATCTAAATGGGGATAATGTAAAGACTTCTATTGTTTTTATACAGATAATTATTGATTAGGGGGGAAAAAATAAATATTTGCTTTAATTTTATACCAGTTTTCCAAATGAGGACATCTAATAGCTCACTTTTAGGTACAAATTAGGGACCAATATCAAACCTCAGCCCGATAACAAAAAGTTGATAATATTATTGCGATGTTATACCCAGTACCCAATAAAATGAAATATAGTTTTCACAATAATATTGGAAGAATGTGAAAGATGAATTTTCATTTCAGATCTGCAAATGATTACACTTCATTGTGTTATTAAAGATTAACTTTAAATGAGCAGTAGATGATGACAAAAGTAATTTAAATGTAAAAATGAGCATCCATTATTAAACATTAAAATTTAAATGACCCAGATTGAAACTAAAAAGTCAGTAATGTCAACTGATATAACCTATTAAATGTAGACATGAAAGACAGACAAATACATTCAAAACACAGGTTACAAGTTGTGCTTTTACCATTATCTGAATAACCATCAGTAAAGTGTTTGTTAGCCCAACAAGCGAGACGGCCTGCACGGTGCAGGCGGAGAGAAAGAGAACAGCCATTACAACAGCACACCATGCTCGTGTAGATGGAAATAAATTACTCCCACGGACGTCTCTCCTCGGCTCAGCGGAGCATATGCCCAACGGTAAAGTCAGAAACGAGGGAAGATCAACAAATCTCAAATTACCCTCCCAGGGACACCACAATCAATAAAAATGTTCTCCTAGCAATAAACTCTTTATTAAACTGAAATAATTCACAAAAGGGGGGGTGTACAGGGGGCTGTAACCTTGCCTGTATGTGATGCCAAACACAGAACTCCTCGTCTGAACCAGTCAGGACTGTTGTGTATAGGACTGACAGAATTGATTGTCAATCCACCGCCTTTTTCTTCTAAATGATCTATTCTTAATTTTTTTGGGACGCATTACCGCATGCAGTTCAGTATTTCTCTTGGCCAGGCACACATGTGAAACATTATACAGTCGCCTTCCTGCCGTGCCGTCTCAGCAGGTCTCGGCACAGCTTTCGGTAAATCGTTTCAGGGACCTCTGTTTAAATCAATACCGGAGAACTCTGAAACATACCCAGACAGGCTCAAAATATTAATTCATGACAGGTATATTTGTTTCTCTCAGTAAATATTTTACTCGTGCACACAAGGACCTTATTTTCATATTTACAAGAATACTTGGATCTCCTTGAAAAAAGCTTATGTATCATGCAACATAAATGACACAATGTGTTGTCACAGCAATAAATGGCTCGAGAATAGAGCAAATCTGTTCTTCCGTGTAATGTAGAGCGCATGATTCAGCCCGACATCAGAGTTGCACATGTTGAACGACCCGTTTGATGAGTTAGTCACCTTATCCTTCAGAAACCTAGTACACATGCGGTCCTTATCAAACTTACAGGAAGGAATAAAGAAAGAAAGAAAGAAAGAAAGAAAGAAAGAAAGAAAGAAAGAAAGAAAGAAAGAAAGAAAGAAAGAAAGAAAGAAAGAAAGAAAGAAAGAAAGAAATAAGCAGGGTAATTATAATGACACCAATGCAAACAGCTTCTATCCAATTAGGGTTTATTAGAACATATACATATTGGAGACAAAGTTATAATTAAACAGGCATTTAAAGGAATAACAACCAATTGCCACTTAAGGTGAGGTGTGAAGACCTAAACAGCAGCGGACTTAAAGACAAACAGAAAATACTACTGCTGTCAAATGAACAATCGCATCCAAAATAATTATATAAATATTAATTTTATTTATATATATAAATAAAAAAAACAATCTTAAATATATAGATGCATGTCTGTGTATTTATACCGTATATACATAATAAATATACACAGCACACACATGTATTAATTTTATTCTGGATCCAATTAATCGCGATTAATCATTTGAAAGCACTAGGAAACTCACATCCACAGCCACTCAGGAGGGTAATTTTCCTCAATGAGCACAACATGTGACACATTAGAGGGTTGTGCAGTTGGCATTAAGCTAATCTAGAGAGCAGCACTTTGACAGATCCGAAAGGGATCTTTACTCCCCTAAATCGAACTAACACCTCAGACTGTCACAGACTCTAGCCACAGTTGGCAACTGACAGGCGACAAACCTGGGATGACAGATTCCAAAATCGCATTAAACTAAATGAAAAAAATAAAATAAAAATAAAAAATGGGTTTGTGAGGGATAGAGCTGGCAAAGTTGACAGACCTGCCATGACATTCATTTTGTCTTTCTAAGGACTTTTATTTTCAGGATATGGAGAGCTCGAACACCTGTGTTGTCTTTTACATTTTTTTCTCTTTATATAGATACATGCATGCATATATACATTCAATTACTCAGTTGATCAGCATTACACAATGTTGCTGTGCTCCTAAATTTGCATTTAATGCAGAGGAGCCTACCAACGCTATGCTAAAACAAAGCCTCAATTAAGCTCATGGGCGTGAGCAGTCTTTCCCCCTTAGACATTAATCTGGAAGCTTGCACACCTCTGTACTTCTCGTCCTGTCCTGAACGTACTTTTCACAATATTCAAACGACAGGTAACAATACACCAGGCTGCTCCAGTCACCTGTTGTTAGCCTTGAGAACAAAGGCAGGCACCGTCACCCTGCCCTGCAACCAACCAGCGAGCCAGGTAATGAGGGCTCATGAATATGTATAAAGGCAAAGCCAAAATGGCACATGATCCAGATGATTGACAAACAAGATAAACAATAATAACAAGCAAGGGCAAACACTAAACTCCTAACAGGCACGACTATCCACAAGCATGCTGAGAAGGCCATTGCTGTGCTCAGGTGAGGAACAGTGGGAGGGAGAGCAGACACGGCATATGTCAGGATGGACAACAGGCTTCTCAGAAAATGCTACGAAGATTTCAGTCAAGGACGCTACCTTACATCACCCTTATAAGCTATTAATGTGATGCCAGATTACTAAGGACTCAAAACTATGATACTGTCCTCTCTAATGCTGTGGTGCTGTATCATGCAGGACAGAGAGTGTGGTTATTTTTCATCGTTACACATTATGTATTGCGCTACTTGCTTTATTAGTTGCCATTATGATGCTTAGAGTGGGACAAAAAGAGACTGCAAGGATAGACGATTGAATTATAATCAGAGCCCGATTTAACACTGGTTTCTTTCTTTCTTTTATTTTATGGTGAAGTTTCTTGAATCAAACATTTATGTCAAATCAAAGTTGCTATGCAGGTCTGAAACTATTTTCAAATTAACTAAAATAAATGAACAAATACATTTTTAAAAATCTTTTAAAGGTGTCATATGATGTTGCTAAAAAGAACATTATTTTGTGTATTTGGTGAAATGAAATGTGTTTATGCCATTTTAAGGCTAAACATTATATTCCACATACTGTACATTATTGTTTCTCCTCTATGCCCCGCCTTCTGAAACGCGTCGATCTTTACAAGGCTCATCGTTCTGAAAAGCGAGGTGTGCTTTGATTGGCCAGCTATCCAGTGCTTAGTGATTGGCCAAATGTTACGCCCCTCAACATATACTGTTATGAGGCAAATGAGGCAGTTGTTGCATACAGTGGGAACATAATTACTGATTATAATGACTTTTTACACGTTGCAGTGCATATCGCGCCACGTAAACAAAAAAAACATGTCTGTATTTATGATCGGAGAAACGACAATCATCAGTGGCAAATCCTTTATATATGTAAACCTACTTACATACTGTGAGTCAGAAGCACCAGACTGTCCTTGCAAAGAGTGAGGAATGGCCTGCGGCTTGAGTGAGGAATAGCTGGCAGATTCGATGAAGGAAGCCTGGGGTGGACTCCATCCACAGTGAAAGCTGATCTGGCGATCCATAGTGCGAAATTGATGTATTTCCTCAGCGACCAGCATGGATCAGCTGATAATGGTCCTCTTTTGGAAGGCCAAACAAAGTAGTTTCACATTCACAATGAGACACAGAGCTTCTCCACAAAATGGTGCTGGAGGCAACAGCAACAATAAAAGGTATGTCTTCTTTCTTTGGGCAGCATTTTGCAAATCTTCCCACATAGTGATGTAGAGATTTCGGGGCTAGTTTAAACAAGCCGTTTTAGGGGGTATCAATAAGTCTTAACTTTTATAAAGAATATCTCTTTGGATTTGAGACTTTAGTCTTTGCAACTTTACAGATCTTATTCATGCACTTCGAGCTTGTAACAGTCCAAAGAGAAAGGAAAAAATTGAAATCGCTTCATATGACCCCTTTAATACATGACATGCGGGTAAAAGTCAGTAAATGGTGACAGAATTTTTATGTTTGGGTAAACCTTAACATAAAAAGTGTCACCTTTAAGCAGTCTTCTATATTATTAGATTACCATCACAAATCATAGGATAGCACTAATTTTTTGGCATGATTTACTATGTTTTAATATTACTACTGAATGCAGTCGAAGCTTTAACAGGACCTTAAGTTATGCAGTAAAGTGTAGGTGTATGAATGAAAAATATGCAGTTTGGAAAGTATTCAGACCAAAGGGACTCATAAAGCATACTTCGCAAGTTACTTCGTGAAATAGGATTGAGCGTTGCACATTTCCATCTTATTAACTCAGGAATCAAAAATACATGAGGTGCTAAAATGAGAAAAATGGGAAGTATGGCATTCCTTTGAATACTGAATAGCACAAGGGTACATGTTACATTAGTACATTTCCTTTGCAGTAGTCGAGCGGTCAATAGGGATGAATCCTAAGGAATTATTGGCATAATTCATAACAAGTAGAGGGTACTGAAGGAGCATACTAATGTGGTGAGGAATGTCCCTCAAAAACGAGCATATTCATTTGCCTAAGATATATAATTACAGAGACACCACTCTGCGGTTCAGTCAATGCAAAGACATATGTCGTAGTGTTTACGTCGCTGGGGCTCTGGGGAGAACTTGACTGTCAAATACACAGTCTGCGCATGTAACATGCGCAGCTCCTAACATGCGCAGCTCCTCGTTAGTATAGTGGACAGTATCTCCGCCTGTCATGCGGAAGACCGGGGTTCGTTTCCCCGACGGGGAGAGCTAGCTCTTTATTGGGGAAGTCGTGGCCTAATGGTTAGAGAGTCGGACTCCCAATCGAAAGGTTGTGAGTTCGAGTCCCGGGCCGGCAGGAATTGTGGGTGGGGGGAGTGCATGTACAGTTCTCTCTCCACCTTCAATACCACGACTTAGGTGCCCTTGAGCAAGGCATCGAACCCCCAAATGCTCCCCGGGCGCCGCAGCATAAATGGCTGCCCACTGCTCCGGGTGTGTGCTCACAGTGTGTGTGTGTGTGTTCACTGCTCTCACGTGCTCCCCTCAACATACACCGTAATAAACATAAATCAATCATGCTACAGACTTTCTTATATGCTTGAAAACCCTGCTTGTGAGAGGAGAGGACTTTCCACAGTGACTGGCAGACAGAGCACTAATAAAGATCAGTACATGAAACAGTGGAGACTGACCAGTAACAGGCAGTGTTAAGAGTGGACTGTGAGAACCTCTTGGGTGTCTGCAGTCTGTGTTGACCGAGACAGTCAGAGAGCGCTAAGAGAGACATGTGGACAGGGCCATCTCACTGACTTACAGCAATAGGCTGAGATCTAACATGCTCAGATCAAGTGTATGACCACATATAGTGCCAAAAGTGCTCACTCGTTTGGACTTTTTCTAGTTTTAATGTCTAACAGCATCGGATCACTGTGGATTTGTGGATCTGGCCTTTCTGCCATTGAGAGTCATTAATGTCCAAGTAAAAACAAAATGAGCTAAACTGAAAACAACACAGAACACACTTACATTTATATCAATGGAATAATCAACTGATAAATAATAAATGTGAAAAGATGTGCAAACACTTTTTTTCTCTCCTTTAATAACTGAGGTCGATTTTGACTGATTTGTAGAAAGATTTTCACGTTGATCTGTTGTTCTGTTGATAAAAAAAATAACAAGAAAAAAAAAACACTGAGCACTTTAAAAATAAATAAATAAATATAAAACTGATACAACTGAAAAAATATAATAATAATTTAAAAAATAATAATAATACAATTAAATAAAATGTAAATAAACAGTTTGGGGACTGAATAACTGAATAAATTAATGTTCTTGATATTATCAGATGATTTTAAAATATGATTAAATGATGTACAATATAGATGTTTTAAATTGCAAATACTGTCGTGGATGTTTATGAAATAAATACAAAATCGGATGTTCTATATACAGTACAATACAACATTTCCACAATATTTTTAATTTAATAAATGATTTGTTATTACATTTATCTTCATCCAGGTATATTTCTTTCTAATACACATCAAGGTGATGCAAATTAAAACTGCTTGTAAATGGCTTTTAAATGGCTCAATATCCAATGCATGCATGAAGCAAGTTTGCATCTGTGAACCTAATGAGAGTATAAACCTGGATAGCAATTAACAGCACTTTATCAGGCCATGACTTAAACGTAATATTAAACAAATTGGCCAATTATAGATACGCTGATATTTTTAGTTCAGTGTGAAGTTTGAAAAAGATGATCACACAAAACCACAGCAGGAGTATCAAAGCCCATAGTACTATTTCCTGTGAATAACTGGCATTTCACTGAACACATTAACTGAGCTGTACTGAGGTTAGCCCTGCCATAATGAGAGCATGTGAGCTAAGAAGAGAGATGACAGTGGGTCATTTTCAAATGAAAGCTATTAGTGTTCATTACACAGCTCCCTGTTGATAGCACTATACAAAGAGGACAAAGGTTGAGTCCATCTTGAATATGATGTAGACAGAAAAGCTTGTTAGAATTCCAAGATAAGTTTTGCTCCAGGCCTGCACAGTGCCTCAGTACAACCCTCATATAGAGAATGAGTGAGAGAGAAAGAATAAGAAACATCCATCCATGTGAAAGTAGCGATTGGGAAGCAAGATTGTTCTTTAAAACTCCTCTCCTGAGAAAACTGCTGACAAATTTTTGTTTATCCCTTGCCGTTCCCTTCCTTTATCAAGACTAACCTGTTACTTTGTTTATCATCATATTACATTGCATTGGAGTGTGGTCTGTTCATCTATTGTCCTATTCTCAGCATACTATAATGCTACCGGTGCATTATTTCAGAGAGGGCCAGAGCCTTTGAGATCTTATTAATGGTATCTGCATTGTTCTGGCTTTTGGCTTTACTGCGCTTTTGGCATCAGCAGTACAAGGGCATTGAACCAAAAACCACTATCCCCACATTAAAGCCTTCCCAGAGGGCTGCAGGAGGGTTCTTTGAGAGATTAAGACACCACTAGAGAACGCAAACTTAAGATACTGCCTCCATGGCATTGAATGAGAAATCCTGGGGTTTGTTTTTCTAATTATCGTCTAAACTGATTACAGAGATTTAGCTGTATCAAAAAAGTGCTGTAAAGTCTTATCTTCACACATTTCATATATTGTTCAGCAGGGCGCAGCTACTTAACTCAGTTGCACGTAAAAGAAATGGATGTGTATTAATATAAAACCACAATGAAGAGTGAAGGGGATTTGCCTGGGTGGAAGATTTAAGGTTGTGGCCTCATTGGTGGATTGAACAAATCAGAGCATTGCTGAGCCTGGCTTCTTTTGGGTTGTGAAGAAGGCTTTCTGAAAGATGAAAACAAGGGGTGTGAACACAATGGTGCCATGCGGACCTTGTTCTCTTTTGCACGTGCCCAGTCTTCAGTCTCTTTCTCTTCTGTCTGTGTCACACATCTACAATAGGCAGAGAGTCTTTGTGAGCATGTCTGCTTTTTTATGGGGACCTTTGCCTGGACCAGAGACTATAATAAATGCTTTTTTATCTGATTGTTTTGTAAGCCCTTTGTTGTCAGTGGGATAACGGTTCTTTGCTTGCGTGATGAGAAAATGTGAAATGACATCCACAAAGCAAGAAGAAAAGAGGGACAGAGTCAAAAATAAAAGTAAAAGAGAGAAGCTAAGCCTCATTCCTGTCAAAGAAAGAAATAAAACGAGAGAGAGTGTCTGAGTGAGGCATTGCGTTTTTCTCCAGACAATGGAAAGTAAGTGTTTGAGTGCTTGGCTGTGCAGGCAAGCGTTAGATGAGGGGCTTCAAACGCCTACTGTATGGATGCTACACCCTGGCAAGCCTGCTGGGGTTTACAGATCTGTGCATTGCTTGGATGATCCAATGGAGCTAGAGGAGTACTGTATGTGTAGGATGGAGTACACTGAACCAATCAGCTCCAACACAAATGTAGTTGATTGTTTAGTAACACTTTCTGCCTTCATGGAGACAATTTACATTACACATCAAATTCAGAGAAATACAGCATTTTCTTCTTTTATTTAATTGGCAAATTTGCATTGTGAGGATGTAGGGGGAGAATATAAGGGTTTGTGAAAGTGACACTGTTATGTACAGGTTGAGAACAGAACTCTTATGTAGATTAGAAGTCTTTTAAATTATAATTTGAATAGAAATAGCAAAGATATATTGATGGATGGATGGATCCAACTTATCAATTAAAAGGAAGTCACTTCTGTGTTCCACATAAAAAATAAAATAAAATAAAAACTCAAACACCTGTCCATTTCATAATTTGCACCACTTGGTTCAGTCGTAACTATCCTATTAAATACTAAGTCAACAGAACAGAATTAATGTATATTTTCAAGAAATATAGAACAGTTATTCTCATTCTATTATTAACGAGACCATGCACATTTCTTTCACGTGCATTCAAACTAACAGTCAGTCTGCAGTGTGACCACTGGGATATTTACACTCATCTGGCGTCTTTCCTATTTTGAGATGTGACATTTCCTTGACGCAGTGTGAATGATGTCAAGGTATAGCAGCAATCGCCATATCCTCACCATAGGAGAAAGTAAAAAAACAAAAAGGAACAATACCCAGAAGTCTCTCTGTCCATACCAAGTGGTTCGGAGGCACGTCTGCATGTGGTTTCAAGCTCACCCACAAACCTCTGCCAAACATGCCGTCGGCACGACTGAGGCATTAACATCCTGCCAGAGAGCCACTAAAAGCCCATACCATTACCATGTAAGGACATAAAACTGGACCTGTGCATTACTTCCCGCTCAAGGATGAGGATATCATGCCGTGGCTATTTGAGCTCCAGGGATGAAGATGGGGTGATGCAGGTGATAAATGTGAGGGAACGGGTTTGAGAGAGAGAGAGAGAGAGGGATAGAGAGAAAGATGGGTGAAGGATGAAACCGAGAATAGAGACAAGGGAAGGAGGTGTGCAGACCTGACAGTTGAATCTCCTCTATAAAGCACAGCTGAATGCAGGAAAAGGTCATCACTTTAGCTCTTCTGCTTCTGTAAAGAGCGACAGCGCTGTCACCTCAGTTCAGGCTTCCACACACCCAACCCAAACCACCTGGCAATTAAAGGTCATCTCTGCTCCCAGTAACAACCAGGAAGGGCCAATGTGGACCAGGACATCTAAATATTCCTTATCTCCTCTACCTTTCTCCAGCTTTGAAAGAACAACAAGGAGAAAAAAAATAGAGACAGAAAACAACTAAAATCCCTCATCTATATGGAGGGAAAAAAATGCAGATGAATTCTGGCACTTGGACATGCCCCAACCACTTCAGAAGCAACAGCTAAAATAAAAGTCACAAATCCCACTAGTGGTCTCTGAGAAAAAATGTCAAACTGTCAGTTGTGAAGCAGAGTTGACTCTTTCAAATTCATCTAATTAACAATGGTGAAAAAGCCACAAGAGGGTTAAAGGCAAAGGGTGGTCTAATGTAAATGAGATCCACTCTTTCACAGACAGCTGAGGTATCTTTAGTTCAGGAAACACATGCCATTTGCAATTACCACGTTTAAGATGAACAAAAACCACTGAGACAGTCAGGGCGTGAAGTGCTTCCTGAATGATCATCAATCTTGCCTGTAAGTCAAAGGGCAGTGGGAGGGAGGGTGGGGCAGTAGGAGTTTTGCCAAGTCCTGTCCCAAAGCTGCTATTATGAGAGTGTGAAAGTGGAGCTTCCACTGGCTTGGTGAATGAAAGCAGACAAGAGTATTGTACACGAAGCGCTGCCTGGCATCAAAGACATCTCTTTAATGAAGCCTTTCAATAAACACAGTCATCTGTAGGCATGACGAATCTCTGAGCAAATACAAACGTAGGACGTTTTTACAAATGCTCTTCAGAAAATTCTCATGTCTGTTATATTGAAAAACAGATTTATCTGTTTAGGGGTTTGGTATGTTTATACATGTCAAAAGTTCACATACACTGTATTTAGCAGCACAAAACTGAACAAAAGGCTAATTAGCATCTTGATATGCCACATCTGTGAGGTGGATGGATTATCTCGGCAAAGGAGAAGTGCTCACTAACACAGATTTAGACAGATTTGTGAACAATATTTGAGAGAAATAGGCCTTTTGTGTACACAGAAAAAGTCTTAAATCGAGTTTAGCTAATGAAAAATGGGGGCAAAAACAAAACTGTTGCGTTTATAATTTTGTTCAAGACAGACAGACAGACAGACAGACAGACAGAATGACCCCAGCAGGACCTGAACTGGATTTTAAACAGGATGTGTTTGCATTTCATACATTGCCCTGTAAGCAGATAAAGGTTCAAACAGGGGATCAAGCTGCATTATGTGAAAATGCCTATGCACACACAACTCACCTGGATTAGTGCTTCACTTAGCCTCTCCTCATCCACCTGCAGCACGATATCCCGGATCTCTTCATAAGGCAGCCGGAATGAACCCAGGAAAATTGCTGTTTGGAAAGAAAAACCAAAAAAAAAAAAGAGAAAGAAAAATGGAGTCATTTTCTGGCCCTATATTTTGGAGTGTCAGCATGTTCAACAGGGCCTCCCTCAGAAGTAACTTCTCAGGTATATGGTATAGTGTTTGTTCCACTTCAGGGCAATTGGAAGCAAAAAAGCAACACAATTTTCTGGCAACAATAAAAACAGCTCAAATAACCCCAGATTTGGGGCCCTATTACCAGATAATGACTCAACATCTTAAACTTTCACCCAGGTTGAAACACAGAGGACCACAGGTGCAATTTACCCAGCAGCTGAATTTGATAACTGCTTGTGAAGAAAGAATAGTCTGTAATTATAGCATATAGCTTATAGTGCGCAGTTTAAAGTGCCATCAGTGGGGGACCGAACATAATTGTACATTTCTGTCTGAAGCAGTCACTGCATTGAGTTTAAAATTACCTTAACATTTACATAGAGTTTTCCAGTAGTGTGTGGAAACAATGCCAAGCATAACCTGTTTTTGTTCTGGGAAATCATCACAGTACAGAAAGCATTCAAGGGGTTGCTCTTGTTTTGTACCACCTACCTCTAAGCTATTTCAGCAGATGTTTGATGGGAATGCATGGCTGAGTGGATATACTGAAGATGATATGTGATAGTTTGTTCTCTGAAATAAGTATTTATTTGGTTAGATTCCTCTATCACTCTCTGAATTGCATCAGCCAATGAATGTGAAGGCCCTTCTGCCTCACCCCACCATCCAGCTCTCTGGTGTGCAGGTGAATGAGTTCCAACTTCTGATGAACAGTGATTTAATAAACAACCAGCTGATTGACTAAGTCTCGGTGAAACTATGCTCTATTTTCTGCAATTCATTAGTCGGCCATCTGCGTGTCACAATAAGCCGATTTCTTCAGAGGAAAGAGAGTTCTGTGCTTTTTTATTAGAGAGATGAAGGTAGAGTGAACACAACGGCATTTCAAAACAGTGGGCTCTCTGGCAAAATCCGGACAAATGGCATGGGAAGAAATTCTTATTGTAGCTTTGGTGTGCCAAAATGCACAACAAGGTTTTAAAACTAGCCTAACAACACAATACAGCCTGGCTATAGGGATATGCTAATGAAGCATCCATCAGTAGCATGATGAGCCAATCATCAAGAGTATCCCATGCCAATAAACAAACAAATGGTTAGTCACTGAATGTGGTGAGTTTGACAACCCCCAGTCAGAACTTATCATATTTGCTCCAAAAAAAATGTAATTGGACGACAAATGCTTTTGCCTCATCTGTTGATTCATTGACATAATTTACACATTCACAGTAAGTTAATTATCCAGAGTTTTCTTCTACCAAGTTTGTCCATGACAGATGCATCCCATAATTCATTTCCGTTCATATCCACTCATACTTATCTGCCTAGGCATTTTTTTTAACACTGCGAACCCTGCAAGTCAATCAAATTGCAAGCACTTAAGCAAAGAGAGCACTTCCACCCTGTATATAAAAATGTTATCTGTACTAAACCGCCTCCACACACTGGCATAATTTATAGCAACTCTCACTTTGTTGAAAAAATAAATAAATAAAAAAATAAAACAAGGAATGCTGACGGAGGGTCCCCGTGAATCTTCTGGAGCTGGACCAAGGAAGGGAACAGAATGCTGGGATTGTTAAACATGCTAATGGACCACAGAGCTCTGCTGGGTATCTTATGTAGCAGTAGCCTGCTTTGCTCGGTTCCTCCCACATTAACTGTACTCCTGAGATTCACAGCCTGTTCGTCACATCTGCATTATTGTTTCAGCTGTGCACAGAGCCACACCCGGGTCCCAGGTCCAAAGTAGCCAAGCAAATATCCAGCTTCTCTTTACACTCACGATGATGTGTGGGATCATGTCTGTGTCTGTGTGGGATTTGCTCAGAGGCCCCCAGGATCAATGAACTCAGCAAGTTTTCCTATCCAGAGAATTTCATGGCCAAAAAATGAAAGTGTGGGCATTGTCCAGTCAGCCCACAGACTGTACTCTCAGCATGAGGGGAAGACAGCAATAGATACCTCGGGGTATGAGTAACTCTCCCTTGTTCAAGTAAAGGGCAGAATTGAGTTGATCCTGGGTCATTTCCACAACCCTGGAACAACCCTGTCTTGTCTTTGGGGCCCCTATCAAATAATAATAATAATAATAATAATGTTCAACATTTAAGATTCTTTTACACTTACTCTTTCTGCTTTCCTTTCTCTGTGAAAGATGACATTTGTGGCTGAAGTGAATGTGTAACAGCACTCCCACTCGTGTTCTGGCATTAGTTACTCTGAAGCCTGAAGTGGTGTGTGTATGCATGTGTGTTGCATCAAAAGCAGGCTGAAGAACTAGCAGAAAAGAGACAGAGAATGACAATGTGAAATGAGTGAATGAGGGGAAGAGAGAAATGTCACTGGCATCTTTTCTGATGGGCCATTTCCATCTGCTCCAGCTCTAAACGAAGAAGAAAAGCGGACAAGGAAAAAGAACACACACACACACAAACCTGACCTCAATGTCATTTACCCTTCAGGCACAGTAATGGAGCATGTTATATGATTAATGAAAATGCCACCTCTTTTGTTGCATTATTAGTACTGACTGACACAAGCATCTCTATTATTGCTCATGGTAAGTGTTCTTCTACCACTACATACTGTATTAAAAACTTCAGTGCATAATTCATTACATGATATGACTGATACATCATACTGTGCAGCTTGTTAAAAAAGAAGTGTGTTAAAACTGTTTTAAGCAATGAGACTCACAATGCTTGTCTGACAAACGAAATCATGAATTAATCTATCCAAGCCATATCTAGGGACCAGAAAACCATGGGCCATTCAACAACCTCTTCCGTATATAACCCTAGTAACTGCATTGCAATGCCCTGGAAATCACTCAGAATACCCTCAAACCAGTATAGAGAAGAGCAAGCACCATTTTTGCCTGAAAATGCACACACTTACTGTAGTTTTTGCACATTCAAATTGCATTGATATATTCAATTGGAAACCAAGTACTCTTCCGGCTAGGATGAAAACAAGCATGGGTAAGACATATACTCAGGTGGCTGGTTATTTTAGCTTTTGCTATGAATATTTCATGAAGTGTGATATTGTATATCTAAGGTGTTCTCCTCTCCAAGACAAAGAAGTCAACATGTCCAAAAAAGAATAAAATCACATTCTCATGCTGCTTTCATCAATCAATGTCCAAAGAGTCGCCAGACCCTCTGGAGAACACAATGAATTCACACACACACACACACACACGCGCACACATGCACACACACACACATGCGCACACATGCATGCACACACACAGACACACACACACAAAAACCCTGAGGACTCAAGAGGGGTGAAAGTGTGGCAATGGAAGAGAGAAAGAGAGTTACTAAATGACAACAAGGGTCTGGTAAACTGATCAATACAGGCCACAAAGCAAGATGTGTTCAGTCCAAACTGTGATATCAAAGACAAAGTAGAACAAATGGAAATACTCTTGGTTTGGGGGGACTATTTTGTTTTGCCTGTGGTGACACAGAAACAAATAAAATGATTTGTCCTTTTTCCCGTTGTCATCCTATAGTATGTGTTTACGGTACATCTGATTTCATAGGAATCCATTATCAAAAAAACAGCATCCCCAAAACCTGTTGCAGGAAGAACAAATACTGACAAATGCTGCTTGACAATATAAGAGGATAAGAGGAATTTCAAAGTTGATATGATACGTACAGTAGCAACAAGAAAACAAACAAACAGAAGAGAACAAAGGAAAAGTGTCAGTCAAAGCCTGACAACATTGTGGCTATGGATTCAGCAGCCTGAACTGCTTTCAGTACAGAGAAAGTTGTTTAGCTTCATCTTTTTCAGTATGGACCAAGAAATACTAAGGATTTCTCAAAAAAAAAAAAAAAAAATAATAATAATACTCATCATCATAATATAAACAAATCTTTATATACTAATACAAATGTAACTTCTTTGAAAGGAAGAACAAAAACACAGATCTGGAGGCTCTTGGCTGGGTATTTGGGGAAACAGATGATATGGAATGCTGATAACTTACACAGATTCTGGGCTGTCTTGGCATCCAGAATTCGCAGCTCTTTCGCTTTTTTCTTGAATTGTGTCTTCCTGTCATCTGTTTCTTCCACATCCTTTTTCACTGAAAGCAGAAAGACAGAATCAGAGGGTAAGCATTAATTATTAAAACCAGTAAATTAATCTGCTTTTATTTTATTTTATTTTTGCTTTTGGGGGGGGGGGGGGGGCATGAGTAAAAATTAAAGACATCAGTCATAGACATAATGACTGCATGAACAGTTATATATATGTATTCCTGTGATCAGAGATGTATAATTGAGCGATTTCAAACTACCTTTATGTCCTTTGTATTTTAAAGGTGTATGAACAAAACTGCAAAATATAATTTGCGCTCCACAAAAATCCATCAATTTGGAATGAAACAAGGATGTGTGAATGAAACCAGAATTGCCAAATCAGATACCCATCTAAGTCATACATTTTAGGAAAAGTAGAGGTAGTGCCCACTTTAGCAAGCATCGCTATTAACAAATAACAAGACCTAAACAAACATTGTATCAGATGAACTGGATTGTATTATTTTGGATGTGGTTTTGTCATACTGCTAACCAAAATGAAAAGCATGACTTGTACGCTTAGGACCACACTTTTTATGAGCTCCCACTGTAGCAATAAAAATGACATATGTTCCTCTCTATAAGGTAATTATACACATGGCACCTCGATAACAGATCCAAGGTGGAAAGCAAAAGCACAGAGAAACGCTAGATCATGGCAGATGTGTCACGATTAAACCAAGACACTGATGCATGTCAGACTTCCTTTTTATAGCACAACATTTAACGAAAAAAAAAAAGAAAGAAAAACTAGGGAGGGAAGAAAGAGAAGACAAAAAAGAAGGTAGGATAAATTGGAAAAGGAACAGAGAGAGACAGGTAAGAGAGAAAAACAGCAAGAGAGACAGATGTATAGAGACAACGTGCTGAAGAGACCATCGGCGTCGCTTCTGTATATTGGAGGGAGATTGTGTGGGCCAGCCATTGACAAACACAGAGCTTGCTCTGTCAACGGCTCAAAGCCACAGAGATAATTGTGTTATTTCTGTAATCCTAAGGAGTAGCGAGAACAGCAGCTTGGAACAGCCCCAAACCAACGTTAATGCCGTACGTGTGTGACTGGCATTCGAGGGACCAGCTCCCTTTGAGGCCTGCTTGAAAACAACCTCTCCCTGAGTGGCATAATGTCTCAGCAAAATCCTTGGCTGAACCATTGTCACAGTCAACTACCAACTAACTAAATTAGAGTGCAATCAAGGCCATAGCTCTGGGACTAACCCGGGGGAGAGAAAGACGGAGAGAGAGATTCTGGGTAAAAACAAAGACAGAAGAAAGGCAGATTGCTTGTGGGAGTAGGAGAGCACCTTAGCGCTAATCATCACAACTCTGCTATTTATTTAAGCCCAAGATGGAAGTCTCCCAGGAAATCGAATACAAACAAGCATCTCCCAAGAAATCTGCATGTGTGAAGGAGCTATCAAAGCAGGAACATCTCCTAAGCAGGTGGATTCGCTGCTGGCTACAGGCCATTTGCTGTTGTGTCAATAGCACTGTGGTACTGATGAATGTCTGTTTTGGACTGGAAGTGTTGGTGACACTACTGAGCCTGCTCAGTGAGTTTGATCTTTTGTAAGTTTTATTTTATATTTAATTTGCTGCTAAAAGCTCAGGTGTGCTCAGACTAAATGGATATGGAAATGGGCGGGGGTGAATAACCAGTGCTGACTTCCACCCTCAATACCACAACTGAGGTGCGATCCTTGAGCTAGCCACCGAACCCACAACTGCTCCCCAGGCGCCGAAGCACATGGCTGCCCACTGCTCCGGGTCTATGTTCATGGTGTGTGTTCACTAATGTGTATGTGCACTTGGACGGGTTAAATGCAGAGCACAAATTCTGAATATGGGTCACCATACTTGGCCAGACGTCACATAACGTAACTAATTCACAAATTCCAATTCATAGAAAGATAGATACAGACAGACAAAACAATAGAGACCACCGCAGGTATTGCCGTTTTTGCAAAATGCATTTGCAGCTTTTGACCACTGAGTAGTGCTCTAACCACAAGTTATCAAGCGAATGTATCAAAGCGCATTTTGGCAAATAGCAGTCGGCTTTGCCTTGCCAATGGGTTACATTAGATGGCTAGAGTCAGCGGAAAAATCTATGAAAGACATTGTAGTTTAAATAATTAATATCCACAGAAGCAAGTTTAGTTGACTACTTATGAAGTTATGTGCTTGGTTATGTAGAAAGAACTCAAGCAGGATAAATGTCAAGCCTGTGCTTATATTTTACTCTATATTGCAGTACTACACCATATTTTAGACAAAAAGATGCCTATAGATAGATAGATCCCACTCAAGAGAGTCAGCAATGCACTCAGAAAACAGCTACAATCGGAGAAACCTGAATACCAGAAAAAAAAACTAAATATCTGAAAACAGGGCTCCTGAAGGATCTTAATTTTTTTAGGGGAAGGGCTGCAGGTGAGGGAACAGCTTTCAGCCATATTGTGGAGCTCAAGATACCCCAACCACCCCCTTAGGCACATTGTCACACCCTTCCACCAGCTGGCTCTCCCACCTGGGTAGCCCACGCTCTCAGCAGGATGTTCTCAACACATCCTCAGGCTCTTCAGCTGTTAGAGATCCACAGCCCGCCAGGCCCACACCTCCTCGGCCCGAGAGGTGCTGGATTAATGAGAAAAAGACACAGCTCAGCCCATTGCTACTTCCACTCATGGTGGAAAAGGGCAGTTTGGGAGAGAGTTTTGTATTTGCAGCAGATTTGCTGATGGAATTACACTCCATCCCACATATTTATGACATTGGATTTTATCTGCAGGCTTGGACCATTTTGTAGTGATTCAAAAAGTGTGATCTTGCAACAGAATAACAAGAGAAGAGCAGGACACATCACTGTTTCTAAGACAAATCATTAGTGCATAATAGGCTACAGTTTCCCCATCTGTCCATCACTGATGATGGGAACAAAACTTCTGCCAACAGCCAAGTGAGCAAAGTCTCTTGATCTACCCACTAGAATATGCTTAGAATATTGATATAAGCAAAAGACTCACAAAGCAGTATGTGTTTGCCACCTCTCCAAGAGGCAAAGCCTTTTCCGTTTGCTGAGCTTTTATTCATGTCAAAACTGGATTTTTATGTGATATTTAGAAAGCCATTAAAGACACACATTCTAATTATCTTTTGGGTTCCTTTGATTACATGGTTCCTGCCTTTTATATGGATAACCTTTGCAAAATATTCTTTAAAATGTATTCCTTTTTTCTACAGATGAAACAGCCTACAGTTTAAAGGATATAAATCCATTTATCAACACGGATGAATGACAAAAAAGAAACCAATATCTACATTAAGTGCTTCCTTAAAACACCATAATGAAGCGCTAGAGAAATAAAGTTTTTGTAGATGTAGATGAAACATTCTTTGTTAGTTTTGTGTTAAATAGAGAAAAAATAAACTGGGCCTCGCAGCGTTACAAGGATAAAGGCAGCGTCTGCGTGTAGTGAAACAAATACAGATGGCTCGTTAAGATTTTATGGAGAACCACATTTATACAAAGAAATTAAAGTTAATTCAAGACATGTTGTGTACATGGAGGACATAAATAACATTAATAAATAAGAGAAAATGTAATAAATAATTGAACAAGTGGGCCAACTACTGATGAAGAAAAAGCCAGGTGGTTTTTTGTTATAAAGTGTGAAGGACTGATTATGTTTGGGGTATTTCAGTGCAATACAAACAGCAGTATTTTAGAGTGATGATCCATTAGAAAGAAAACACAAAGCTGAGAGGTATTCAGGAAGAAGGTGGTTTCAAAATGTTAGTAAAACATTAGCAGTACAAGATTGCTCCTGCCAATGTAATCACATACATGTGTGTTGAGTCCACAGACATGGTTATATGTAGGGAAGAGAGAACAGCTTTTGGCGGCAACGAAGGTTGAAATACAATAGCAATAACAGAACTTACAATAAGAAAGGCAATAAAAAACGCAACAGAAAACACACTCAAGTTCACACAAGCGCTTTCTGTGATTTTTGGACAGAGGGCAGCCCATGGGAGCTCCTCATTTCCAAAGTTCTTCACATTTGGGCGTAGAGATTGTTTACTGGACTTGAATCCTTCTGCTGGGAGCTGTCCATGTGGTATCTCCCCCCAGGCAGCCAAAGCCTTGAGCATTAGCAAGCTAAACACTACCACATGTACGCTTCCGGACTGAAATGATTCACCCAAGAGCAGTCACAGACACATAAAGCTAGAGATGGTGAGCAGAGAACTGAAAACACTGATGACATGTCCTCTTAAAATGTGTTCAATGTCCTGGCAAAGCATCAGACGAAGCAGACAATGTGGAGTCTGACTGTCCGCTGGGAAGAGTGCTGCCGGAACGCGCAATCTGTCTGGAAGAATCTGACTCATCTACCTCCGCAAAACTGACTTTCCAAACTTGAACAATGCCAATAAATATGAGACGGATTCTTTCAGGAATTGAATCAAGTCTGAGTTAAAAACACTTCAACAATCACAATATGGTAAAAAGGAAAGTTTAGTCTTAAAGTTTCTGTCATCACTATACTCACCCTCATATTGTTCCAAAACTAGAAACACGCAGATACAAACAATTGGACAGTGGGTATAAAATGAAGCTACAGAGTATTGGTGTGAAAGAAGAGTAAAATCAGAAAAAGAGAGTCATTTTTTAATATCTCCACATCCTCAGCCAAATCTACAAGATGTCTCAAACATACAATTGAGTTGCGGAAACACTATTTTATTGGGGACTTACAGCTGTAATTATTTCTGCCAGTGACTAAGGCTAAAGAAAGGTCTCTTTCTCAACCCTGCAAACAGTTTATTGCCTGGATATTAGCCAGCCACAGTGTTCTCACTATCTAGCCTCTCAAATGCACGCTCACATTATAAAAAAAAAAGAAAGAAAAGCATTTAGGGACAAACCTTTTTCACTCATTCAAGTGAACCTACATTGATTGGATGAGGCAGATCAATAAGAAAAAAAATTCACACAATTTGAATCGGAGCAGAGCATAACGAAGATTCTGGCATATACACTCTAAATTTAGGATAGAGATTCTGCGGCGGAACATTAGTGTCCGGAGCTATTCATTTGCATTAGTGAAGTGATTCAAGCTGTTTTACTCAAGTACCCGAGAGTCTGTTGATGTCAAGAGTCTGTGGGTCATAAATGCAAGGGAAGCTTGTCTGAATGAGTAGAATTCAACCTCTCTGAAAGATTTCTGATGTCAGGTTATAAGGAGGCATCTTTCCTATAATGACTTACCCCTTTACCTCAGTCTTGATCCTTCACAGTGCTGGGGAGCTCAGGCAAAGCAGTCTAACCTCAAGGTGAACAGCACAGAAAAACAGCTGGGGGAGAGGGCCATGCTCTCCCATCCATGCAATTATCATCATCTTTAATGATAACAAGGGAAAAGGGGGAGGTTAGCGCTAATGATAATTGTGATGGGACAGCAGGTAAAGCTTCATTCCCTGAGACGACGATGTGATATGCCCGAGAGACTTTCAAAGCATGACCAGGTGCAGGGGTCGCTAATACACTCCTGATTCTTACCCTGGGTTCTCCTGGTAGCCTGTGGAGACTAAGTGGAGAAGAGGCTAGAAAGGTCACAGACTGACCCAATAACAACTGGCTCTCTAATAGTTTCATTATGAGTGAGAAACACACTGAGACTGAGAAACAAACAGCTGAACTTGGATAAGATCTCAGGGGGGGTTGCCAAGCCTTGTTCCAAAAAAACTTTTGTTTTCCATAACCTCTGTGGTCCTGGGAAACGCAAAGTTCAGCAATCTTTGCGCTAATATCCTCATATCATGAAGCATCCAATGGATTTAGGCAAAATTTCAAAGTAATTCTGTAACCTCCACTTATTTTTCGCAAGGGATTTTTGTGGCGTGTGAAGTGGGACTTGCTCAAGCATGGCTTCTTTTATTGGTTAGAGCTCATTTAGCATGCACATTCATACAGTAATGTGGCAAAGCAGCACTACCATCTCTCACCTATGGTGCTGCAGTGGGCAAAACAGGGTATCCCATATAAATGGGGCCATATGACACTGCTAAAAACAACATTATTTTGTGTAATTTGTGTAATGCAATGTGTTTATTTTATTAAAAAAAATAAATTTTTTTCCAAATAATGCTCATTATTGTCTTCTCTATGCCTCGCCTTTCTGAAATGCGTAAATTTTTACAAAGCTCATTGTTCTGAAAACCGAGGTGTGCGCTGATTGGCCAGCTATCCAGTGCATTCTGATTGGCTGAATACCTCAGGTGTGTGACAGAAATATTACGCCCCTTAACATACGGTTATGTTTGTGTCCCGGTCAGAACACCGGCGCGACAAGACAAAAACAGTAAAACCCATTACAAACGAGGCATTTGTTGCATCCAGTGGGGACATAATAACTTTATAATGACTTATACTGTTTTTTTACACGCTGCATGTGTCTAATGTGATGCACTACCACTGAGCCACAGAAACACACACTCTCACATATTTATTTATTTATATATATATATATATATATAATTCATTTATTAATGGCAGAGCTGAGATATTGTCAGTAATACAGGAGCAATGCTGGGCTCATGGCCTCTTATGACTTCCCTGTGGTCACAGGCTGGCTGCTGAGGTTGTGTGGCTGTGTTTGCCTTCTCTTATAGAGATCTGTGGCCTTGAGACCAGCCACTATGCTGTGCTGTAGTTATTAGTCTGGCTGGGGAGGCTTTCAAAGGCTAGCTATAGCATCTGACAGGTGTGTGTGTGTGTGTGTGTGTGTGTGTGTGTGTGTGTGTGTGTGTTGGTTGTATTGGAGAAAATAAGAAACAAGAACCCATTATACAATTTATTTATTTATTTAACATGTGGCTGAGTATAATTCTTTCTATCTTGAAGGTTGACTGACAAGTTGATCCAATTTGTTTGGCCTTGTGTTAAGAGGCCTTTTAAAGTACTCCAAGTGTTGTGAGTGCAAATGTCAAAGTTTGCCTGTACGATAACAATAAAAAAGAAGAAAATAAAAGGAATAAAATAAAGGAGAATAAATAAAATGACTTCTCCTTCAAGACAGCCTGGCATTACATTTGTTAGTACAAGACAGAATTCTCTTTTGGAAACAAATACACAGAAGGCATGAACAGTGAAATCGTACAATTGCTGGTTGTCTGTCCCTGACTCTTGACGGTGTCCTGACATTTTATCTCACCCATCAGATTTTCCTACCAGGGTTTACTGTGCATGCACACATCAATATCACATTATTTTTCTCATGCTGAACAACCATATTTAATGTATCTGTATTACTGTAAGGGTAGGTTTAGGATTGGGGTAGGTGTAGACTTTTATAAAACAATCTTAAAGGTAGAAAAAATATTTCTTGTCGTTTTCCTGTAGCTGTATCCCTTCTAGCTACAACCGCGAATGTAACACAAAATTACTGTATTTGCATTACTGTAGGTGGCAAAATCTGACAGGGAAGGACAAATCGACAGAACAACGGCTCTCTATTTTGGAAATCCAGAGTCAAGTGAGGAACCTTAGTAGGAGTTATTTTTGATGAAAAACTGTCTTTTGATCCTTTTGTCCAGAGCACTGTTAAACCCTTTTTTCCATCTCAGACATATCGCAAGATTGCGTCCTATGTTAAATTTTGCAGTCATGCAAATGCTAATAAATTCCTTTGTCATCTTGCGGTTAGACTATTGTAATGCTCTTTTAGCTGAAGCTTCTTAATGTACACTTAATAAATTGCAATATGTACATAATTCAGCCGCTGGGATTTTAACTGGGACTAGGATTGGCAGGCATATTACTCTATATAATATCTAAAATAAAATAATACCATGTAGCTTAGAGAAAATATAAGCACAGACTCAGGCACAGGCTTGACATTTATCCTGTTTGAATTCGTTCTAATAAATGCACATAACTTCATAAGTACCAAACTTTAATCTGTGAATATTACATATTAAATATATTAAATATTTTAACTATAGTCTTTTTCTTTCATTTTCCGTGACTGAAGCTGTCCAATGTAACACATCAGCGAGGCAAAACTGACGTCTATTTGCGAAAATGTGCTGTGATACGCTTGTTTGATAACTTGTGGTTAAAGCGCCACTCAGCAGTCAAAAGCTGCAAATGCACTTTACAGACGCCACGGCGGCAGTTCCCGCGGCAGTAGAAAGGGCCTTTAGGCTGTCTACTTAGTGTAGAATCTTTGCACTGGCTCCCAGTCAGATTAAGAGTGGATTTCAAAATCATGATGCTTACTTTTAAATCAGTACATGGACTGGCACCACATTACCTTACAGAATTGTTACATCCATACACCCCCAGTCATAGATTGCATTCCTCTCAGTCAAACTTGATTGTTCATCAAACATCTAAGAACTATGGATGATAAAGCTTTCTCTTTCTATGCTCCTGTCCTTTGGAATTAACAACCTCTTGAATTATGATGTTTTTAAAGTTCAATTTAAGATTTTTTTTTTTTTAACTTGCATTTGCTTGATGATTTTGTATTGTTTTTTATTGTATTGATTATATTGTGTTCAGCACTTTGAGGAGCTGCTTTTAAAGGCGCTTCATAAAATAAAGTTTATTATTATTACAATCCAATCGCTTTGTACAGTCACCACTGAAATGCATGCATTGCCACTCTTCACAGACCTATAGATCCACTTGTCAGCCATAAACAATTCCTGACAGGCAGTGAATGCATGTGTGTGGTTTCATAAGTTTTTCATTGTTCCCCCCACGTTTCTATTTCACCTTCAACATGAACAGGTGATACGTAGAAACGCTACAGCACAGAAATATCCCAGTCATGAATGCATCCAAATGCACCCTCTGTACTCATTTCACCAGGTTGATTATGCGAGTCCGTGCTCATCTGTTTCATTATACGCAATAGGAGCAGAACCAACCATGAAAACATTTTCATGTGAGGGAGAGCCAGGGATCGCAGCCCTAGGAATGAAGGAGAGCAGCTTGTTGTTTTTGTAAGCCCTCCATTGGCTCAGGCTCACACTGCATGGGATGACCCCAGTCCAGATGCTCAAGGTGGTCAGAGGAGCATCTGACTTAAGCCAAACCTTGGATCCTTCCATCTCAAAACTTCTGTTTGCCCAATAAGCCTTATGAATGGAGGATTCTTGAAAAAAACTATTTGTGTGGATGCAGAAACAGAAATAATGGTAAACAGGAAATATCTATACAGATAAAGCATCTGTAAGCATAGCTTAGAGAAAGCACTCTTCCCTAACAGCCAATTACTTCTGATCTGCCTCCCTGACAAGCCGGACCCCTCTGTTACATCCTTTAGACTCCATCTTTGATTACAGCCCTCAATGTTTGCTTTAATGACAAAAGCTAGTCAAGCATAATGAGTTATAATGATAGAGCGTGGGGTGAGCATTCGTTCTAGTAGCGTCTTTGTGTGCCATCTTAGGTTTGACTCAGATTGTGATTACTGGGCTGACAGGACTTTATAGTGTAAGGTGTGACCTGTTGCACTTTGAAATTATTGTGACCACGCACACAGTGTCCAATCTGCTTGCTCAACTGTTTCCCCAGCAGACTGGATTATGAGACTGTTTATGGAACCCGCTGTTAACTACAGTCTGGATTACTGAGGGACTGGATTGTGTATAAACTATGGCAGTAAATGTAGTTATGAGGATTTACACTCATAACTACCTGCTCTTGTTTGTTTTGTGGAAGAGTAGCTTGAGAGCACAGAGAGATAGCCGGGTACTTTTACAGAATTTGTGAAAGATAAATTGAAATACTATAATAGTATGTAAAAAATATTAGCATGACTCTGATGTTCACCGAGCAAAAACACACACCTCCTCTAAGATCTAAGATTTTCACGGCATGCACAGTGCACGAAAAGTTGTTACCTAAAATATTCCACAGAGATAAGGATTTTTCAACTTTCTTGTCATCCTTTTTTCAATAGTGTAACATTAAGAAATTGTATTGAATAAAAGCACAAAAATGCTTTTGTAGTGCATGGTGATGGTGGCTTTCTAGATACAAGAGTGGAGCACATACTGAAGTAAACAAATCTATAAACAACATCAAATTACAGCCGGACCTTTACAAGCAAGCCTTAGGGTATCTCGGTTCCAGGAGAGGAAATGTAGCTATTGACTCCACTCAGGAAAGAATTCAACCCAAACAGATATATATTTGAGATCTCCCCTAGCATTCTGGTAGAGAAAGGGAGAAGTAGTGCACTTCGAAAGCCCATGTAATATGATGACAGAATCGCACAGAATTCTTTGAAGGCAGTCAGGATTGATAGAGGGTGAGTGTGGCCATGGTTAAACGGTGACGCTGTAAGTAGGCGCTCTGTGATCTAACCGGATCTCTGCTCTCAATCAAAGCCAGACTAAATTAAATGTGAATTACAGAGGTGAAAGCTTGTGACTGAAAAGACACCATTTATCATCAGACAGATGTGTGGTTATCTCTTACTCAGTCTCTTTTCCTTTGGCCCTACACAATGACACATCCTTCTAAGGCTAGGTTCACATCAAATGGCTCTTAACTCCATTTGTGAAATCAGAAGAGCCATGCCCATTCAAACTGGATTTTTGGGTCAAGTGGTTTTGAATGCAGCTGCTAAAAATAAAATAAAATAAAATAAAATAAAATAAAATAAAATAAAATAAAATAAAATAAAATAAAATAAAATAAAATAAAATAAAATAAAATAAAATAAAATAAAATAAAATAAAATAAAATAAAATAAAAGTTTACACCTGCCAAATGGGCTCATTAGAGAAACCTAATAAAATAATAGATTACTTTTGAAATAATTGCTGTTATTTTTATACATCAATCTTTGATTCAAGACATTAAGATCTCCACAACGCAACATAAAAGATCAAGAGGGTTAAAGGGACAGAAAAATCATTCTTTTATGGTTCAGGTCTGACCAGAAATTCAAGTGCTTTGTGCTGTTTGTTTCCTCTACTTTTTTCCTCAGTTTCACAGGGCTGAAGTAAGGCTGGCAGGGAGTCAGACTATGTGTGTATCCATGCACAAAAAAAAAAAAACAGGGTATCTTTGCTTTATTTACTAAGCCTGTCAAACTCTACAGCAGGTTCATGATACTCTCCAGCTCTTGGCTCACTCTTGATCTATTCAGAAGAGTCTAGTAAAATTCAGGTCTATGCATTCTCTCTCAGCACGCAAAATTCATGTCATTCATACGCTGGGCTTTCAGGGTGATATGGAAGAGAATTCAACAGATGTCCACTTGAGAGAAAAGTAATGCGCCCTTGACTGACACACACTTTGTGGATCTCAGCAAGGTGTGCAACATTTGAAGAAAAAAGAAATGGGTACAAAACATCAGAGACTTGACAAAAATAACCATAATTTTCTTCCAGGGTGATATGCAAGCTGATGGCTGTCTTGGTTCAATTATAAAACAACAAACAGAAGAATACCAAAGCAGGGAGGGAGGAAAGGGGAGAGAGAGAAGGACAACCAGGAAATGAGAAGAAAAAATGTGAGATAGATTGAAAAAGGGATCATTCAAAAGAAAGCGTAAAGTCTCATTTGGAAGTGAGGTTTGAAAACAGACTACTTAATGTAGCGTAGAAGCAAATGAATCATTCCATATAGAAAGACAGGCGGGAGATGATGATGATGATGATGATGATATGCTTTCACCAAGCAATTGTGTTAAAACACTGTGGCCAGAATATGGCCATTACGAGTCATAAAGAGCTGAAGGAATGCAATCCCACACCATAGCTCCAACATGTAACTACAACATTTTCCAGCACTTTACCACTTAAATGCTTACAGCTGCCATCTCTTTAAATGCTGCTCTCAGCTTTGAACTCCTTTCTGTTTCAACTTGTGCAAACTGCTCAATGTGAAGCCTCTAAAAATGCACACTAATACACAGATACTGATAGTTACAGATCTGTCTCAGAACGAACACAAGTACACTTTGGTTGCTGGCAAATCACAAGAATTTGTTTCCCATCCTGCTCACCTGAATGAACCATGAATGACCAAATCTACAGTGTGGTCCAAAAGTCTGACATCACTAGTCATAGCAATGCTCAAGCTTATCTATGCATCTATTTTTAATAAATGATAATAAATATATCCACATAACCTGAACCTGATTTGTTTATCGTATGATATATTATTACATGTACATTGATTACATTGATTTGACACACAATAAAGTTAAACTGAGTTATCTCATGAGTAGTGGATTCAGACTGATCGGTTTAAGATATGTGAAATGTAAAGTTTTAAAGTTCAAACAGCAGCAAGAAGGATGACACATCCCAGGTATAGATGATATTGAAAAGAAAATGGACTACCGTTGCTGTTCCATTATTAATGGCAATCGGTGCAGCTTTAAGTCCAGCTGTCTGGACGCAAAGTTTCATACCAACCTTCCTGCCCTCCCGAGTCTTATCTGGACCAGCAGCTCTGTGTGTGTAGGCGATTCGCCCTGAAGATGCTGTGTGTAAAACTATAGGAGCACAGTGGTAATGATATTTGTCAGAAAATGCCTAAATGAACAAAACCACCACGGCATCATCAAACAGAGCCAAAACAGAAGGAGTCTTTAATCTGTCTCACCCAGTTCTGGCAAATCCTTACACTGGCTCATATGGGCACTTCATGGGGCTTGAAAGACAGCTTATGTTGAAACAGAATCAGTAATGGAATACAGTGCAAATTCTTACTTCACCTCACTCCCACTGTTAATTCCTAAAAGCAACGGAGTGTGGAGTAAGAGAAAAAAAAGTATATATATATATATATATATATATATATATATATACACAGTACAGACCAAAAGTTTGGAAACATTACTATTTTTTATGTTTTTGAAAGAAGTTTCTTCTGCTCATCAAGCCTGCATTTATTTGATCAAAAAACAACTTAAAATAATAGTTTTCTATTTGAATATACTTTAAAAAAATAATTTATTCCTGTGCTGCAAAGCTGAATTTTCAGCATCATTACTCCAGCCTTCAGTGTCACATGTAACATCCAGTCTATCACATGATCATTTAGAAATCATTTTAATATTCTGATTTATTATGAGTGTTGGAAACAGTTCTGCTGTCTGATATATTTGATGAATAAAAGGTTAAAAAGAACTGCATTTATTCAAAATAAAAAAAACATTTCTATTAATATATATTCTAATAATATATTTTCTAATAATATATTCAATTTAACACATCCTTGCTGAATACAAGTATTGTTTTTTTTTTAAAGAAAGAAAAAAATTACTGACCCCAAATTACTGACCAGTAGTGTATATTGTTATTACAAAGTATTTATATTTTAAAAACAAAGCTGCTTTTTTTTTTTTTTTTTTTTTTTTTTTTACTTTTTATTCATCAAAGTATCCTAAAAAAAGTATCACATGTTCTGAAAAAATATTAAGCAGCAGAACTGTTTCCAACTTTGATAATGAATCATCATATTAGAATGATTTCTAATGGATCATGTGATAATGATCCTAAAAATTCAGCTTTGCATCACAGAAATAAATGATAATTATTATGATAATTACACAATATTACATTTTTTTTCTGTATTTTTGATCAAATAAATGCAGGCTTGATGAGCAGAAGAAACTTCTTTCAAAAACATTAAAAATAGTAGTAAAACTTTTGGTCTGTACTGTATATATATATATATAGGGGTGTAACGGTACGCAAAAATCACGGTTCGGTACGTACCTCGGTTTTAAAGTCACGGTTCGGTTCATTTTCGGTACAGTAAGGGAAAGAAATGCAAACATTAAACTGCAGGTTGTTTATTACTATAAACTTTTTTTAACAATTTGTTTACAATAATAATACTTTTTAACAAAATATATATAAAATAAAAAAAAGAATAAGAAATAAAATACTGCTGCAAAGTTCTCCACTAAATAAAATAATCTCAGTCTCAAACCAATATCATATAATAAAATATAATGAAAAATATAAATAAATAACTATGATTACAGTGCAGCATTACCAATCCCAGCTTGTAGGCCTGCTCATATTTTAAATATATATATGTATAACTTTTCCAAAGTGTAAAGTGCAGCATCAACAGTTTTTAGACCTGCTCAGATTTCGATTCTCAGATCAGAATTAAGAGCAAAGGTCTGTTTAAATGCCGACAGGAGCTGAGTTTGAATTACAATCGTTTTTTCCCTAGTTGTAGTGATGTTCACACTCGCGTGATGCCTTTTGAAAACATTAGGCCGGTGACACACTGGTATATTGCACCTGTCAAACATAGTCTATTTTGCCGTCAATACTGTTGATGGTATCCTTTATCAGTAGGCTTTATATTTATACTCAACATGAAGTATAGATATTGTTGTCGTGAAGACAAGATCCTGGTCTGTCGGCGGCCCCCCTCTATGTCACCTACAGTAGCAGCAGCGCACCATCGCCGCGTCAGGGACGATTCTGGTGTGTAAAGACACAGAAAACACGAAGCAGCCGTTATGCAACTGACACGCAGCAGAAACGCCACGCCCACGCCACGCAGCCAGTGTGTCACCGGCCTTAGAATCAGCTGCAGGGTGGGATTTGCGCTGAACGCGGAGACTTCCGCCACTTAATATGTTCGTTTGGAAACACGAAAATGTACCTATGTTCTGCATACAAAATATTGTATTCGGTCATTCGGTACACACGTGCACCGTACCGAAAGCCCTGTACCGAAATGGTCCGGTACGAATACACGTACCGTTACACTCCTAATATATATATATACAGTACAGACCAAAAGTTTGGACACACCTTCTCATTCAAAGAGTTTTCTTTATTTTCATGACTATGAAAATTGTAGAGTCACACTGAAGGCATCAAGGGCTATTTGACCAAGAAGGAGAATGATGGGGTGCTGCGCCAGATGACCTGGCCTCCACAGTTACCGGACCTGAACCCAATCGAGATGGTTTAGGGGTGAGCTGGACCGCAGACAGAAGGCAAAAGGGCCAACAAGTGCTAAGCATCTCTCGGGGAACTCCTTCAAGACTGTTGGAAGACCATTTCAGGTGACTACCTCTTGAAGCTCATCAAGAGAATGCCAAGAGTGTGCAAAGCAGTAATCAAAGCAAAAGGATGCTACTTTGAAGAACCTAGAATATGATATATTTTCAGTTGTTTCACACTTTTTTGTTATCTATATAATTCCATATATAATTCCACATGTGTTAATTCATAGTTTTCATAGTCATGAAAATAAAGAAAACTCTTTGAATGAGAAGGTGTGTCCAAACTTTAGGTCTGTACTGTATATATATATATATATATATATATATAACAAGAATAGTTAATGAATTATTAAAAAATTTAATAAAATTAATTAAATACATTTAGATATTAATAATATTAAACAAAATTACAAATAAAAAAAGTGATCGTTTTTAACATTTTGCAGTAGCTCAAACAGCAACCAACTTCAAACCCGAGAGAGCCATCAGTCTTCACTTTCACAAGGGAAGTAATTTCACACAGCATTTACTGAGATTCATCCAGGTTGGAGGTATGTTAAGGACCTGCGCCTTCCCTCCTGCCCACAATCATAAACTCCTAGTGGGACTTCAAACATTCTCTAGGCCCCTTGCTGATCTTTTTGAAAATTCAGGGAGCAGGGCAAACTGTTAGCATTCCACTCAATATGCCAATGTGCCAACTTGCCATATTGCAGAAAGCCACACATATTAAGTACTGTACTGGCATTCCATTTTCCAATGCTCAAGTAATACTCTTTTAAAGTAGGGTGAATAAGACAGAACTCTTTTCCTGACTGACAATTTCCATCTGATGGAAGGATGAGCATCAGTCGACCTTTCCCTGGCGCTTCAAGCTGAGGTCTACATCACGGCATGAAGAGTTTAAACAGATGTCATTTTTAAATGTACCCTGTCCATATCCGAATCTCAGCCCAAATTAGCCATGTGACCCTTCTAGACTATGAGTTATGTTTAGCCTCAGTGTTATTAAGCTAATTCAATATCTGAGCTGTCCATTTTGCCATGCATTTCTCCTTAGTCTTTTTCTTCCCTTGTGCATTCAAGGTTTCAGACAGTAACCTTCCTATGGAGACTCAATTGTTACTACAGGGTTGTTGTTACTACTTCTCAGGGTTATTGTGACTTGGGGCTCTCATTTAATGTGTTTTCCAGTAAACTTAAAAGAAACAAAGGGGAGAAAAAAAAAAAAAAAACACACCTTGCTTTCTCCTCATTACAGTCAAGGACAAAGTATGAGATGCCACAGAATGTCCGCAGGCATTTCCTTGCACATTATTAACTAAATCTAGTCATACAAACCGTATACAACAAATTAGGTGTCAAGATGAAGCCACAATGATGGTTTCACTATGATACTGTACTATGGAATAATTACTTATTTATATGGCACATTTCAAGTGCTCTAGAATTGATGAGGTTATGATAATGCACCATTCCAAGATCAGTGAAGGATTTAGTCGGAATTGAATTGCATGATAATCAGATCAGCAGTCACATCCAAATTCATGTCCATTATGAAAGTATACTTGTGGTATTGCATGCACACTGTGTGTTTATGAAGGATTTTTATTTTAAGCATTAAAATGTGCTATAAAAAAAAAAGATTGCTTAGTTATTTGTATACTAAGTCACACTGCTATTCACTTCAACAAAACAAAGAAAATATTATCTTAAGGGTCACTGACCGCAAAGGAAACGTGTAATTCTAGATATAATTCCTCCCAAAAGAAATGTTATCATAAGCTGATTAGATCTCAAAATCTATGTAACATTTCACTCTCAAAGTAAACACCGTATATCTCACACTAATGAATGCTTAAGAACATTTCTTCCATGTGCCGTTAACAGGGCTGAATTAGTCAAAGTGAGTCTGCCTCATTTTGCCATGAGGCATGGTGCAGAGGGGAAAAAAATCAATAGCAATGCAATTGTGAGCTAATAGGAATGAACACGGCACAGTTTCAGTCCAGTCCACTTTAGATTATGCAGTTAAAGCACAGTAATTACAAACACTGAGCAAAGTAACAGGTGCTGTCTGCTCCCCGAGGAAGGAGGATAACAAGGTTCCCTATAGCACCATCCAGAGGTCCACACAAACATGTTTCAGAACTTACAATTCCCCCATGTGACACTGAATTAATCTGTGCTGTACAAGCTCACTGTACAAAACGTCTTGGGTACTTATAATCTATTTTAGCAAATATCCACTAAAACTTCCAAGCAGGGATACCCACACCACAACTTCAAGGTGGTACAAAAGTACATACGAATATTCAAATTCAGCTTTGTTAATTATAAAATAAATAAAATATGAATATAAAATTGAATATTTTTAAAAAGATATTAAAAACAACATTTTTTGTTTTTTATTTCTAAATGAGTAAATACTACAGTTAAAATGAACAATAAATCAATACATATTAATGATAAAAATATATTATATAATATATAGAATTGTACAAACTATGTTGCTTAAATTAATAAAATTATGAATGCTACTTCCACTACTAATACTACTACTAATAATAATACATGTGCGTGATATATAATAATGTATCTATTACAAAAAATAAAAGAATAAATCAATAAATATTATATTAATAATATATACTATAAATAACAAATAGCATTATAATAAATAATGTTTTATATATAGGATTTTACAAATAGCATGTACACACACACACACACAATGTATTTTACAAATATTACAAATATATTCACATACTACAAATATTATTTTTGGGAAACACTGCAGTCCAACATCAGAACACCAGCTGACAAAAGAGTGGCGTTTCCTGACACCCTGAGGAAATCAAATTCCGTGCACAACAGGAGAGCATTGCGAATGCTTGCTTATACAGACAAGCAAAGCACGGTGCATAAAGCATCTATTTAAATGGAACAATATTCCCCCTGTCAATCCAGCTTAAGCTATTACAGTGTGTCGCGGAGAGTGTATCATCATTGATACCCAGCAGCTGCAGTCCTACAGTGAAGATCACTGTATACCTCTTCAACACTCTCTTTACTCCCTTCCTCGCTTGTCTCAGTTTGCCTCTCTCTCTATTTCGTTCTTCTTACAAAGGCCAAACGGTTCCCATTTAGAATGTCAGACTAATGGCACATGGTTGTCGACATCTACAGCATCATGCGCATCTCAGGATGGGCCACCAAATGCCACCTTCTGATGGCTCGGAAATGAAAACACATAACGATTATGGAGAGACCAAAGTGCCAAGCACATATTTCTGTTTATGTGCATGGACCCTAGAAATGAAAATAGCAGATGCTTTACCGAAATGACAACAAATCACCCCCTCATTCCAGCGCAATGCACAGGCTCTCAATGGAAGATGACACGATGCTTAGAGATCCAGAGGACGCTCAGCTGCTTACTCGAGTTACTTGAGATGTAATCAGTGCTCAAGACGTATGAAAACATTTGCGAACCCCAGGGTGTCTTTGGCAATCTTCCCAAAAAAAGGAGACCTCACTGTGATATCCCAGTGTCTCACCTAATTTCAAATCTGCAACCCTTCCTGTAAAGAAGCACTGTGCAATTACAAGGGAATTTGGAGTTGGAACTGTGAACTGTAAATTACTATCAAGTAATTGACAGAAAAATATGAAAGCAATAGTGATTTTTCTGTGGGGAACATTTAGATGGTGCATTTGAGTCGATGTTGAGGGTCCAGTTCCTATTCATTGTAATTGCACAGAAAAAAAAATTAAATAAAAATAAAACAACAACAACAAGAAAATTCTTACAATTTCTCCTTTCCATGGTCTACAGGAGAAAAAAAAAAGTCACATGGATGTCGGAACTACATGAGGGTATGCAAATGATGAGAGAACTTTCATTTTAGCCCCAACTATCCCTTTAAAAAACAGTAGACAGGAGAGTGATGGAATAATGGAAAGAGATTCAAAGTGAACGCCTCCCTCGTGCTTTCGCACTCGTTTTCTCATTCGCTCAAGCCCACGAGAACCAACCTCACTCCATTACAGACGTTACTGTCCTCTAAGGACCAGCCAGAGACGAGATGACATCACTCTGTTCCTAAAAATATCACTGTGTCTGGCCAGATACAAATTTTTATTCATACTACATGCTCACACAAACTACAAATCCACTCACCTCTATGCCAGATCCTCTCCTCCCATCACTGCTTTTGCTCTAGTTTTGCCTCTAATTATAAGATTCTGGTCTGATGAGGGTCTAAACTACGCTCTTACGCTGCATGGATGAGACTATTTGTGAGGGCAAAATTGTTCACTCGAAAGCTTCAATTAGGCAAGGGAAAGAAAGGCGGATGGAGCGGTCGGGGGCCAGAGAGGGGAGTTGGCAGTCAGGGGAAGACACAACAGCAAAATTGGCTATTAGACGCTGAACTTAATCCACTCCATATCAGAGCATGGCATCTGCCTCCAGAATAGAAATGGCCAGATTAGCAGCAAAGGATAATAAGCTCTTAACTGTATGCATGAGCTCCACTTTAGATTTCCTGTAAACTTGGCATATGGGAGCTATGCAGATGTAATTCTGACGAGACACTTCGAGAAACTTTCCTTCACTTCCTTCGTCCTACTGTGCAGTAAAAACGAAGCACCAGAGGAGCTGTCTCTTTCATTTCTGTCTGTCTGAGAAAGGGGATGTGAGGGACGCTGGGGTGGGGTTTAATTAACTATTAAGCATGTGATGTCCTGACAAGACCCACGGTGAACCTCTGGCTCTTTGGACGGAAGTACGACGCCAATAATCATTCAAGAGCAACATTCCTTCTGAAGAGACATCAGCCAGAGGGCTGGAGGCAATTCCCTTATATGAAAATCTCACAGTGTAGAGCTGACGTTTCCACAATACGGCCTGTTAGCTTCAGGATCAAGCCTGGGAGGGTGCAAAGCAATTACCAGGGAAGTTTTCTTTCCATTTTTTGTGAGGTAAGGAGAACACTGTCTTTATTAGACATGTGCTTTTGGGTTCACAATGGTTCCCTTCAGGAGAAAACAAGCGGCGGGCGATACTACCTTTAAAGCTCCACCCGGTGCACAGCACACTCATCCCACCCTCTCTCTGTTGAATTAAAAGCTTCTAATAGACCCTAATTATACAAACTCATTTCTTTTTCTCAATGCCTCTGCATTTCTATGGCTTTTTCATGATGCTGTAAACACTGTTTCGGGACCAAATTTAATAAGCTAGCCTAGTGAGAGCCTTCTTTAATGGGAGCTGAGCTTGTTTGATAAGTCTCTATTTCATCACTCAATTTATTAATTAATTATATAAAGCAATTTGCCTCCTTAATGGCTTATTTTAGGGGGAGATTTGTGGCCAATTAATTGATGTTGCTGGAGCACAAGTGCTGCTTTGTTTTGCGGTGCACGGCGGTGAGAGATGTAATCGTCTATTGGTTTGCGGTGGCCTTAAACATCTTTCAAGGATTACAAAATATAACATCCGAAATAAAGAAAATAAAAAGGCCACTGTATATATCAAGAGCGATCGCGATTTTCCACACCTATTTAAATCTTAATTTAAGGCATAATACTAAAAACAACATTGTGTATTGACTGCCCAAAATACAGTATTTATTAAATTTTAATTATTTAATTTAATAAAAATAAGTAATATAACAGTGATGAGGAATCATATAACAGAACTTGCTTTTTTTATTTTCTAAAATTTTGTCTTGATATATCTACCCTCAAATGTTTCCTAAAATTTGATATTTGTTTCCTTAATTTGATAAAAAAAGAAGCATTAAAAGAATAATAAAAGTATTTTCTATTATCTGTGCACTATATTTGAAGTCTGCTGAAGCCAGTTTGTGAAGAATAAAATAAAATAAAATGCTTTAATTAAGTGTTTTCATGCAGAACTGAGTAACACACTCTCTGTCTCTTCCCACAACTTTCCTCAAGCTACTTTTCTCTGTATGACACTCATTGTCGGACAGATTTACACATTTCAGGTTACCCTTGTCATGTTAATTCATCTCTCTTCCCTCACTCAGCAAACCTTTTTTATGTTTTGGGATGTTTCCTACAAAGGCATGCTGTTAGGCTTTGATAAGGCGGGCCTCTTTATCAAACACTCATCTGTTAGTGTCAGCACAGGTCAGAGAAGAATCTTCAAGAAGGTCAAGAAGAATTCCATGCAAAAGTAGACCTCCAATACTTTGCAGTGTGTTTGTTGGCAATGTGTATTTATTGTGGAATAGTAAAAACACAATTACAAATCTGAATTTGTACTCTAGTTCATCATAGCCATTAAATCAGACAATAACAACTTAAATCTGTCTGACATGTGGTCCAGTGTACAGAACAAAAAAAAAGAACATTCTGCCATTTACTTAATCTTCTATGTGTTACAAAAGAAAGATTGTTATGCGGTTTTGGGACAACATGATGTTAGGGACCTTCATTGATTTTGTTCTATGACTGAAGGTACCATTTCACCTTTAGTCCCTATGTTTCAAGAAAGAATAAAGTCATTCAGGTTTGAAACAACATGACAGTGAGTAAATGATGGAAGACTTTTTTATTTTTTCAGATTGAAACTAAATATCTTAACATCAGACATTAACCACTGTCACTTAATTAGTTTGAAAAGTTTGCTCTTTTTGTCAAATAAAAAAAAAAAAAAGAACAAAAAAAATTAAAGAAAGAAAAAAGAAAGTTCTTACTTTATATATTTTTTATTGAGCATATATATATTATACAATTTCAATCAACAATATAAAAGAGGCTCAAATATTTTTGTATAAGTGTACATACAAAACAAAACAGAAAAGAAAAAAAGACAAACAGCGCGAAAGTAGAATACAATTTTGTAGCAAGAAGTACAATAAGAGTTTATATAAAAAATGAAAGAAAATACGTGTTTATACAGATACTGATTGTAAGAAGTCTTCAGGGGTTCAAGGGTTGCCAAATATTATAAAAACCTGAGAGATTGTCCTTCAACAGATATCTTATTCTTTCTAAATGTAAAGTATTGGACAGATCTCGAAGCCACATTTTGTCAGTAGGTATCGCTGGTCCTTTCCATGACATCAAAAGTAACTTTTTTGCAGTAATAAGAGAGTAGGAAATGAACCGCTGCTGGGCTGAAGTAAATTTTCTAAATAACTCTGATGTGCCAAGAATAATCAACAATGGTTCAGGTGACAATGTAGTCTTAAAAATTCTTGACAGTACATTAAATACATCAGACCAATAACTGGTGACCTTCGGGCAAGAAAAAAAAGCATGGAAAAGTGTTGCATTAAGGGACTGACATTTATCACAATTCGATAAAACGTTCGGGAAAATGTTGTGGATCTTTACTTTTGAAAAGTGAAGCCTATGTATAATTTTGAATTGTATAAGACGATGTCTCGTATTATAGGAGCAGGAGTGTATGTATTCCAGAGATTCTTCCCAGATGTCATCAGGAATATGGGTACCCGTGTCCTTCTCCCAACTATCCTTATATTTCTTGGATGAGGGGGAAGATATTGTTTGTAATTTGTTTATATGGGGGTATAGTGAAACATTCATCAAGCATAGATTGTGGTTGTGTATCGAAACCTGGCATGAATTTTCGGATGTAATCTCTAACCTGTAGATATCTAAAGAAATTATTGTTATGTAGTTTGAACTTTGTTTGTAATTGTGCAAAGGAAGCAAATTTACCCTCAGTATACAGGTCACGGATACAACATAGTCCTAATTTCCTACAATTAGTAAACGTCAGATCTAAATTAGAAGGGGCAAAGGATGGATTTTTAGCAATTGGTAATGAAAGAGGCAACGTTTTGTGGGTAAAGTGTGATTTAATTTGCTTCCATATTCGAAACAAATTATGTATGATCGGATTTTGAACGTCCTTTGCTTTGTCAAGTGGTAATGGTGAAAGTACTAGGGCTGCAGGTAAATATGGATCGCAGTCTTCCACTTCAATAGCTAACCAAGTGGGGAGTGTGTTAGAAGTGATGTTGAAGGAGTTAATATTTTTAAAGGCACATGCCCAATAATACATCATAAAATTTGGGAGGGATAGACCTCCGTTCATTTTAGATTTGGTTAAATGTTTTTTGTTAATTCTTGGAGTTTTATAATCCCATAGAAAGGGTTGAATAATTGAATCAATTTTCTTGAAAAAGGATTTTGTTAAGAAAACAGGAATATTTTGAAACAAGTATACTATTTGTGGTAAAAAGATCATCTTTATGGCATTTAACCTCCCAAGTAGTGATATTGGCAAGGTTTTCCAAAACTGAATTTTATTTTTAAGTTTTTCCAATAAAGGTGGAAAATTAGATTGCATGAGAGAGGAAAGTTTCTTTGTAACCTCTATACCCAAATATGTGAATTTGTCATTGGTAACCTTAAAGGGGAACCTTGCCAACGTTGTTTGAGGAATGTCATGAACTGGCATTAGTAAACTCTTTGTCCAATTTATCCGATATCCTGAAAATTTCCCAAACATTTCAATTTTTTCAAGAATGGATGGTATAGAGAGGAGAGGTTTGGTCACATATAACAAAATATCATCTGCATATAGCGAAATTTTATTTGTTGTGGTCTTTGTCTGATAACCATATATTTGGGGGTCTAAACGGATACTTTGTGCAAGTGGTTCAATAGCAAGAGCGAAAATTAGTGCTGACAGGGGGCATCCTTGCCGTGTTCCTCTGAACAGATGAAAATAAATTGCGATTTGTATGAATTTGTGCTTTAGGATTTGTATATAAAAGTCTTATCCATTTAATGAACCTCTCACCTAAATTAAGTCGTTTAAGTACTTCGAACAGATATTCCCACTCTATCTGATCAAACGCCTTCTCAGCGTCGAGAGTCAATATGGCTAGATCGTTGTGAATTTTCCTGTCAGTGTATAAGATATCAAACAGACGTCGTAAATTAGACGTTGAGGATCTATTTGATATAAAGCCAGTTTGATCGCTGTGAACTATTGTATTCATTAAAGGAGTTAGTCTATTGGCCAAGATTTTTGCATATATTTTATAATCTATGTTTAATAGAGAAATTGGACGATATGAGCCAACATTTAGCTCATCTTTACCCTTTTTATGAATAACAGTGATTGTAGCCTGAGTTAATGTTGGTGGCAGGGTGCCGTCTAGTTGGGCTTGGTTGTACATTCTATGGAGAAAAGGTGTAAAAATATTACTAAATTTTTTATAAAGTTTGACCGGCATACCATCAGGACCAGGTGATTTTCCGCTTTTAAGGGAGGCCATTGCCTTTTGTATTTCTGTGGCTTGGATATCTGTATTAAGCATTTCCGAGTCTTCATGTGAGATTCTTGATAAGTTACATTCGTCTAGAAATTTATTCATAATATTGGGGTCACTATTACATTTTGAAGTGTACAAGTCAGAGTAAAACTGTAAGAAACCCATATTTATCTCCTTTGGCTTAAGTAGTATTTGTCCCCTGTCATCTCTAATCCTGTGAATAGCTCGATCGGCTTCTATTTTTTTAAGTTGACGAGCTAATAATTTGTGAGGCTTTTCTCCAAATTCAAAATGTTTTTGTTTAATGAATAAAAAAGCTGATGAAATTTTCCCAGAGAGAAGTTGATTGAGTTGATATTTCAGATTAGTTATTTCTCTATGCAAGTCAGGAGTGGGGTTTAAAGCACTCTGTCGGTCTAATTGTTGTATCTGTTCTTCAAGATGTTTACATTGAGTTACTTCTTTTTTCTTTTTGGCAGCTTCATATGAGATTACACATCCTCTCAAATAGGCTTTGAAAGCCTCCCATAAAGTGCATGGTGTGACTTCTGGGGTATCATTCGTTTCAAAATATAATTTTATTTGAGCTTCAATGAATTTACAACACTCCTTGTTTGTCAGTAAATAAGGGTCTAATCTCCAAGATCTACTGGGTGGGTCCATACCTTCCAAATATAAATTGAATGTTAATGGGCTGTGGTCTGAAAATGCTATGGTATGATATTTCACTTTAGTTGTGAATGGAACTAGTCGAGCGTCAATTAGGAAATAATCAATTCTACTATAAGAGTTATGAACTGCTGAAAAAAAAGGAATAATCTCTGCCAGATGGGTTGGTAAAACGCCATAAATCTATTAAGTTCATACTTTTAAGGAATGAATTTATAAGAACACTTGAATTATTTTTGGGTATTTTACGAGATGCTGATCGATCAAGAAATGGGTCTAAAGGTGTGTCAAAATCTCCTCCTATTATTAACATTGTCTGTGATAGATTGGGAAGTAAACTGAAGACTTTCTTAAAAAATGCAGGGTTATCCATATTAGGAGCATATACATTGACGAGGGTTAAAGATGTGTTGTATATCTCTCCCGAGACAATGATATAACGACCATCTTTATCTGCTATAGTGGAATTATGAATAAAGGGTATGACTTTCTTTATTATAATGGCTGCTCCTCTTGCTTTTGTGGAGAAAGACGTGTGATATATCTCTTTTACCCATTTAGCTTTCAATCTATTATGACAATTGTTTTTTAAATGTGTCTCTTGCAAAAAGGTTATGTCTGAGTGTAATGATTTTAAGTGATTCAAAACTTTACCCCTTTTCACCGGGTTGTTTGCGCCACGTATATTCCAGCTTGTAAATGTCAGTCCCTTTTTAACATTCAATGCGTTCGTCATGTGTAATAAGAGGGAAAGTTGGGATATGAATGAGATGGGAAATCAAGTATCTATATGAATTATATTGAATGAAACTGGCTTCTATTGCTGCACAAGAATTCTGCATATTCGCGAGCATAAACATAGTGAACAACAAATAAGTGAACAACATAAACTTAAATACCTTAGGCTAACCTAATGTAGCCGCAGGAAAATCGTTTGCGGGAAAAAGCTAGAAAAAATAAATAAATAAATAAAAAAAAAAAAAAAAAAAAAAACTTCCCTGTATGAGTAACCTAACTTACTAAGACTGTTACTCCTTTTGGGGAAAGCTCCTCAAGCCAAAATATAAAGTCATGGCCATTTGTAACACAGAACAAAATATTTGTAGGATCAATTTAAAAATAAAAAAAAAGAAAAAATAAGTAAAATCTGTATAGTAATCATACATTGTGAACAGTTTGTGAACTTGAGAATAAATTCTTATACATCTTATTGGATACCTCCAGAACAACGTTTAAGAAACGGTGGAGAAGCACTTCGTCAAAAAAAAAAATGAGGATATTAATTTGAGTAAACCTTCGTAGCATATTGACAGTAAAAGTCTGATATAAAAGTCTCTCTCCACTTGCATTTCTTGTCATGTTATCTTACCACATTTTGTAAGGATCCCTGCCTAAGTAGGATATCTGATGTCTTATCAGTCTTTTAACTTCTTCCAGTTGATCCCGGTGGTGTTGTTGAGAGATGCGCAGCATACTCCTCGGCCTTTTGCGGATCTGTAAAGGATGACTGAGAGCCATTGTGGGTCACTAGGAGTCTCGCTGGGTAAAGTAAGCCATATCTGATGCCGGGTTGATTGCGCAATAGTTGCCTGGCTTTGTTGAATTGCGCCCTTCGCTTTGCCACTGACGGAGGGTAGTCGGGGAAGATGCTTATGGGTTTACCTTGATATTGGAGGTTTCTCATAGCGGCAGCTTTGTGGAGGATGTCTTCCAGGACGTGATAGTAATGGAGGCGTATTACGAATGGGCGCGGTGGATCAGATGGGTTCGGACGCTGGCGAAGGGTCCTGTGAGCTCTGTCAATAAGCGGGGCTTCGTCCAACGAGAGTACATCTTTCAACAAGTTGGCAATAAAGTCCCTCGGCTTCGTCGCTTCAGAGCCCTCTCGTACACCTGTAATTCTGATATTGTTTCTACGGGATCTTCATTCTTTTGTTTAAGACTGACAACTTCGGCGCTGAGATTAGCCACCTGTTGCTCAAGTTGGCTAATGCTATCAGAGTGTGCAGTGGCGGCCTCTTATATGTCAGTGACTTTAGCTTGTAGCGTTTGGGATTTTGCTTCAAGATTAGTAATAGACACTTGGGCGATGTTGTTAGTCGTAACAATCTCCGCTCTCAAATCGTTATACACACGCTCAATGCGTCTTTCCAAATTCTCACAGATGTCATCTTTTATCTTAGTCATTTCACCTCTGAGTGCTGTGATGGCAGCTAGTAGAGCTCGATTAGGAGGATCCTCCTCATCACCGCTGGACTCATTGGGCTGCGTGCCAGGCAAGGTCGGTGGTTGGTCGAGGCCTAGTTGAGTCGATTTCGGTTTCTTGGGTTTTTGTTTGCTCATGTTAAGATATCCAGTCAAACATGAAGTCTTATTGTTTTTAAAGTAAATGTGTTCTGAAAGGATAGAATTTACATAGTTGTTGGCTCTTGTAAGTATTTTTTAGCGGATTTGGCTAAGGGAGCTCTTAAAGATGCGTCTTACTCCGTCATCGCTCAGTGGCGCCCCCCCAAAAGAAAGTTCTTAATCCTACTTCCTCAGTGTCTCCGCATTTTGTTTTATTTTGCTTTTTCAGCTACCTTAACCCTCTAGAAAACAGCTGATGCTGCAAGGAAAACTGATATGGATGGGAAACCAAGAATTAAAAGGATTTAAAGTTGGTGAAGAGGGACAAATGAGTGCATGAATTAATGCGAGAGCGCGGCCGAGACAGTGAAAGGGACGCTTGAGTTAATCCCATTCATAGCATTCTCCGGTGTTGCCGGGGAACTCAAAATATGGTAATGAGAGGGAAGCGCTGACCCTGGGGTGGGGTTTATATGGTTTCTGTTGCATGAGTGCTGTCTAGATAGTCCAGTAATCTTGTGCTGCTTTTGCAACTTAGGCCCCCATGTAAACAGGGGCAGACCCTCCTGTGTTTACCCACGGCATGGGCTGTAGAGACATGCAGGGCGCTACTGGAATGCGGCCCTATTGTTTGGACACTTTCTTTGGCGAAGTGGAAAATAAAGAGACTAGCAATAGGCCAGCTGAGGGGAGGAAGAGTACGTCATGGCAGCAGGTGCAAGGGGTAGCCAATATTTGCACAGCGGTTTCTGTGACACACTAACTGCAAAATAAAAGGGGCAACTGTTTTTATTAGAGCTTCACGCCACCCAGATAAATCCTGCAGCCGCTACACTCCTCCATCCCCGCCGATCCCACCAGTGCCAAATCATTTTATGTGCTGCAATTGCCTAGACACATTACAGAGAGTCATTTCAGAGGTCAAGAGTGCACCTCGATGCAGTCTCCCTTTGTTTCCCTTTTACTAGAGCTGGGTTAAATCTACCTAAAATGGTCACAAACAAAGACAATTATCTCACACATTAACACATGGGCCACTGAACATAAACAACTGCATTATCAAAACATATTAATTCCTCAATCAAGGGAAGGATGCTTTTTGCTGTTGTTGTTGTAAAAAGCAATATATATATATACATTACAGACCAAAAGTTTGGACACACCTTCTCATTCAAAGAGATTTCTTTATTTTCATGACTATGAAAATTGTAGATTCACACTGAAGGCATCATAACTATGAATTAACACATGTGGAATTATATATGGAATTATATACATAACAAAAAAGTGTGAAACAACTGTAAATATGTCATATTCTAGGTTCTTCAAAAAAGCCACCTTTTGCTTTGATTACTGCTTTGCACACTCTTGGCATTCTCTTGATGAGCTTCAAGAGGTAGTCACCTGAAATGGTCTTCCAACAGTCTTGAAGGAGTTCCCCGAGAGATGCTTAGCACTTGTTGGCCCTTTTGCCTTCTGTCTGCGGTCCAGCTCACCCCTAAACCATCTCGATTGGGTTCAGGTCCGGTGACTGTGGAGGCCAGGTCATCTGGCGCAGCACCCCATCACTCTCCTTCTTGGTCAAATATCCCTTGATGTAGGGCTGGGCGATATACAAAAAAAAAATGATATCTCGATATTGTCAAATTTTTTACGATATTCGATATATATCTCGATATGTTTGCATTTGCATTTAAATCATGAAAAATAAAACATGATTTTCTTTTGCCCATTAAAAAAACAAAAAAACATTTAGATTAAACAGCTAATTTAAGCAGTTAAAAAAATCTAGACCAAGAGATCACTTACCGCTTTTTATTAAATGAATACATGTAGGCCTATATGTAACTGAAGCAGTGCAAATTAAGTAACAGTTACAGAAAGTGCATTCTGTCAACTTTTTAGTGCATGCAATTCACAATTTAAACTATGCAACTGGGATAAGTATTTTATTTTAATCTTTCTAACAAGTTTTTAAGCTAAGAACACAAGTCTGTCAACTGTCTGTGGTATTAAGAGAAGCTCTGTGGCATGAAACTGTTCCTACTGACACTAAAAACCCTCTTAGATGGGGAGCTAGTTGTTGAAGCACATAGCTATTTCTTATATATAAATATATATAAATGAATACCAAAGACTTTTGCATTTTCTCTGTCTATATTATGGAAACTGGTAAACATATCAGTGAAATTCCCCAATAGTAAATCCAAATGGCCTTAGCCTATGTTTCTCTATTCAAACATCAGCGGTCGAGTAAGTGCATTTATTTTGCGATCACAAATGCAAACAATACAGTTGAGATCTCACGACAGAACACAGACCGGCTGAACGACGCTTTCATTAGATCGCTCAATTCCAGCTTGTTAGTGTTTTCAGATTATCATCGGCGGCTCTTCCGCAATGAGGAGTGAGCACGTGCGCATGGTTGCCAGATTGCTTTAAATAAGCAAACACCGGGCAGAAAATGTATCCTTGTAACAGTGGAGCTCTGATTGGGAGATTTAAACTCTTGTTATCTGGCAACCGCTATCATTACAGCTCTCGTAGTAGAGGGGCGTAGAGCAGTCAGCAGTTACAGGTTCCTTTTTGGACATTCGGCGCGTTCTTTTGGGAAAGTATGCTTGAATTTGAAATATTCGATATTCCCGATATATTCAAATTGTACATCGTCGTCAAAATTATTCCGATATATTCGCTAATATTCGATATATCGCCCAGCCCTACCTTGATGCCTTCAGTGTGACTCTACAATTTTCATAGTCATGAAAATAAAGAAAACTCTTTGAATGAGAAGGTGTGTCCAAACTTTTGGTCTGTACTGTATATATATATATATATATATATATAAAATAAGATGCAGGTGAAGCTCATTAAAACACAGGTGTACTACTCCCTACTGCACTACTATTTAACACAATGCAATAGCATTACAGAATCAACAGCACAAAACACACAGAAACCTGAAGTATGGGGTCTGGACTATGGCTAGGAATATGACCAGTTCTCTGAAAAACTAATGTACTATATATAGTACAGCTTAAAAGAAAATACAATATGTTGTACTTAAGAGTTAGGAGACTTAAATATATTGATGACTGCCTGACTGGCTGTTCATATGATGTGCAGTTTTATCAGTAAAATTTTACAAAATATACATGTGAAAAGTCATTAAAAAGAATGAAAGCAAGAACTGTTTAATATTACTTCATTCATGCCTTTTTTTTTTCTTTTGCTTCAAGTACAAAATGAAGCATCAATGGAACTCTTAAGGACTTAATCAATATGGCCTTTCGCTACGCAGAAACCTTTTCATAGTGCCAGAACTAATTGTGGAACTACCCACTATTGGGTGTTTTCGCACCGCAGGAACTAGGTGTGATTTTACTACCGGACTGCCTTTTTCGAGAACCAAATTAGCTCCTACTCTGAAGCAGGGTCAAACCAGCACAACTGGTGCTAACCGTGATGCAAGTAGAAATTGATTGGCCAGAAGAGTTCGTAAACGCCCTCACCAGCCATGATTTAAAACGCTGTGTAACATACTGTAAACATTGTGTCAACTTGAATATAAGTTGAATAACAGTGATGAATAAAAGGACGCTGAAGTGCAGGCACTTGCAGCAAATGTAGCACTGCTTGCTGTTGTTGGAGATTCTTACTCCTCCTTTCCGTTCTTGCAATTGCTTTATGTATACGTAGACATTCCTTGTCCATTATTGTGAAACCCGCGAGACACAACAAAAACACTGCTCTGATCACAGCGTCCTCCATCCTATTGTTGTTAATGTTATTTTTCTTTGTTAACGTTGTTGAACGCCACACTCAAATGACATCGCTGTCGACCGGCTTACGTCACGGCCTAGTACACACTGTCGGTGTTAATGCAACCCTTTAAATGGTCCCGGAAAATATTTTGCGAAAAATCGTCGCAGTACTTCAGTACTGTACATTTAGTTCTGGAACTAAAGCGGTGCGAAAGGCCCCATTAAAAGAAATTAATTTTTTTACGATTCCCATCCCTATTTGAAAAACCCTATAAATGTCCACCCTTACATAAAACAAATGATCACATCATGCCTAGTTGCTGCCTATTAAATTTGTTAATCTAATTCACTGTAACAAAACTGGTGATTCCTCTCTGGAGGACAATAAAGATTTACTTCTAATCTCTATCTGTCTAGAGGGCCAAAAGTTTGAGAAAAGCTGAAGCTTGGTGAAAGGATGCCAGAGCATCGATTTTAGATCAGTCCACTTCCTGCTCTCATGTCTCATTCCACAAAGCTCACCTCCAATTCCTATTGCAGCATCTGCCCACCACAAAGAGCCCAGAAAACCAATAAACTAAGGTACAGTTTTTCACTGCAAATAAGAAATCAGCTTTTAATATGTATAGTTATGGCTCTCGCCACCTTGAAGAGTAAACAAGCAAAATATCTGCCAAAGCCTGACAACCTGCCATTTTCGTCAATGTCATGCCTGTCACTGCAGATTTAGCAAATAATTCTCAAAACTGGGAGGTCTTAGAAACCAGGTTTTTGTTGTTGTTTGTGAAAACAATCTACGTGGGTCTTCTGTCTGTGTTCGAGTGAAAGGATATCGAATGAATGGAAGAGCTGAAAAGAAAGCGCAGGTTCTGTTGGGTGGCTAAAATCAGTATAAGTTGCAGCAAAAGTACCAAGCTAAAATAAAAGCCTCATGGAGACTAAGAGTGAAAGCATGTATGTCTAAAAGTAATTGTAGGCTGAGATTGATTGACAGGTAACTAATTTTGAGAGTACAAAGGCTTTCATTCTCTTTCTCTTGCCCACTCTCTCTCTCCCCCACTCAAGACCATGATCCATCGAAGTGGATCAAGATACGCTGTTTCTAAGTATATTTATGCTTTGATTTGAAAGAAAACAGCGTATCCTTGTGGCGTGGCTGACACATAAGAGCGTAGGGAGTTTGAGTGATGTGGAGAGACACAGAGAAGACTGTTGACAAATTGTTGAATAAAGTCATTATTTTTTGTTTTGTCTATGTACAGTCACAAGCCTCCCAGTTTTCATCCAAAAAATATTTAATTGTGTTCCAAAGACGAACAAAGCTTTTACGGGTTTGTAACGACATGGGGGTAAGTGATTAATGACAAAATTGTAATTTTGTGGTGGAGTATACCTTTAAGCCTTGTTTTGTTCCACAGGCATTTTCCTGTGTTTTTTTTTTTTTTTTCGCCATCTCTATCTTTCTGTCTCTCGGCTAATGTTCGTCCTATACACTAAATGCTCTCTCCTCCACAACATGAGTAAACACGCCCATTACTGCTGATTGGCTACAATTTTGTTTTGCTACTCAGCCCGAATAAGTTTTCTAAAGCGTTTTTGAAAAATCGCTTACCCCACCTTTAAATTTAACTCTTCTATAGGTCAATCATTAATACTTATAAATCTGTTTAAAAGGATATTCTCTTTGATTCTATAATCCATGTCTATAAGTCTCTGGAGACAGCAGTGCATCCAGTAGGGGAAGATGAGGAAATAAGCATTCATTCCTAATTTTATGTAGACATTTGTAAATTAAGGTATTGAAATGAATATCTATCCATCTTTGATTTATTATATTGCCTTCTAAATATCCAAATGCCATCATTGCAATCAAATTTCCTGTCATCATAAAGACAAAACTTTCACTATCATTAAAACAATAATAATAAAAAATAATAAATCTCACATATGTTGATGCTCAGATGAAAAGTAATCGTAGCCATTTGGCAAATGTTTTGAGATGAGATGTACTGGTCAACATGAAAAATAAACATGACATCTTAGCCCATTTTACCCCAGTCACATCAGTCAATGACCCTGCAGTAAGTCCACGAAAAATGCTGTAGCCTGAAGCAAACCTTGATATGCTTGGCATGGAAGAGGAATAGCAGAGGTCAGAATGCCTCTACAGTACACATCATGGAACACTATGCAGTAAACTGTAGTAATTGTAACTGTAGCATCATGAATACCTCCACAAACATGTTGGACATTTGCATCTGCAAACTGGTTTGAATGTTTCCAGAGAGAGCGCCAGGAGGGTGTGAATAGTGGTTCCTGGAAGGCATGGTCAATGATAGGGTTGGGAATCTTTAAGCACTTCACGACCCGATCCGTATCTGATCTGATTCCAAAATTATTCTTGATCTACATTTTTTCCTAATTAATTCTTCTTCTGTGCAAATACATCTTTACAACTTAAGATTTGAACCAAAATTGCAGTTTCTATGCTTTTTGTTTATATTTGGAATCTTTGTATGTCAGTACTGCCATCTTAAAAATAGGGTTGTGAATCTACACTGGTTTCACAAGTCAATTAAATTACAACCATTATTATTTTTAAACAACTCAATGTCATAGTGCGTCACATTTCTCAGTTTTCAATATTACTGCACATGGCTACATTTTCATATAAATTTATATCAAATTTAATTTAACACCTCTAGTCAATTAACTTTGGACTTTGGTCCTAAGGCAACACAGTCTCTTTTACTAGGGGGAGCGACTGTAGGACCTAGTGCTCTGTTCCACGCTGTCCATCAAAACCTGCCCTGCTGATTTAGACAGTCAGTGTGGTAGATTGGTATTCCCTCCACCTTCTCCCTGCAGCAAAACCCATCAGTGGACACTGACGCTCTCTGGTCTCGCCACAGGCTACAGAGGAAGAACAGCATGCTGGGATACACAGGTCAACTCTGCCCTGACATTATGGCTTATGATAAATCATCTACAGAAAAGCCATGTGAAAGAGTCAATGGATAGTGAGGGAAAAATAAAAGCAGTCGGATACCACATGGATATTGAGTAATCTTTAGATATAATAGCATGCATTAGCTTGAGGCCCTAATGCCCTAATCATGAAAACATAATTAAAACCTTTCCAGCTGTGAATGATTTGGGCTTACTATATATCAGAAAAGAGAGAATCTCTCAGATTTTTACTCTTGGCGTCAAGGGATGAATGGATCATTTCACAAGTTTAGACATGAGACAGATCTCTGGCAGAGCATCAACCGGCTCTCCGATGAGAAGACCCCTGAGATACTCCTCAAAACTTTTTTTTGCTGAATTTAATTTCTGCTGTCACTGAATGTGATGAAAATCCAAAAGCAGCCGCTAGAAAAGATCATTAACTGCTCTGTAGATTGATTGTGCCATTTCAACTGTACTGCTAATTGAGGAGTTTTCATTTACAAATCTCAGTTTAGCACCACTATACAATAAATCCTTGCTGATTAAATAATGAAAATAAAGCCCAGTGAGGAGATCTTGTTTCAGAAGAAGGATATTCATATACTAATAACTTTGAGAAATCCAAACAATTACTTTTGCGGCAACACAGTGCACAGCGATTTAGTTAAGACATGCATTCATTCATTCATTCATTCATTCATTCATTCAACTTTACTTACCCCAAATGTTTGACTGACATTGTATCTTGATTTATACACAAAAAAAACATCCATTCCACACACACAAAAAAAAAAAATTAGTAAAAAACAGTTTTCAACATGGATCATAATAAATGTTTCTTAAGCAGCAAATCATTATATTTGTATAAACATTTCAAACAGTATCCCACCAATAAATGTGCGTTTCAAACTGTTATTCGCATGCATTTCTCAATTTATTAATGTGGTTATAGCTAGGGCATTATTTTTTATTATTTTTTTTATTTTTTTTGACACGGTGGGCCTGACTTTGAAAATGGGGATGTCACTTCATGCCTCTCAAACGCATTAAGAGGCTTGCACAGAACTTGTTTCTGCAGCTATTTTGGAGGAAGCAATGCTAAGCATGTTAGCATAAGTAAGACGATTTTGATGGGAAAAGTCACTCGGGGGAACTAAGACAGATCACATTTCTAGAAGCGATTTAGACCATGTTTGAGTTGTACAATGAGGCTTGGATCACAGCAGAGCACAGCAGATACTGTTCTCTCTCTTAGCATAGGTCCAAAATGCTAACATGCACATAAATACATAGAGCTCTGGTAAAAAATCCCAGCAGTCATACCTGCATGAGACCCATTATACAGAGGTACTGCTCTATTTGATCGTATATATGTTAGCATTCTGGTCTTTACACAGAAATGAAATGATATGTTCCTGATCCAACACAGGGGAACAGGAGCATCTGTGGTGTTTGAGCCCTGGGCTTCTATGCTCAACGTGGTGGTCCTAATGCAATCCCTCCCTCTGGATTTGTTAATGGCCCTGCAAAGGATTTTGGGAGATTTGTATACACTCAAACAGAGCTGCCCCATAGGATGCACCAATAAAAAGCTAGCTAAAATAAGGCACAGGCTTTTTGTCTCTTTTTATGTGTGTCATAAAGCATGAGCATGTTCATCCACGTGGACCGGGATAGCCTGCAGAAATTAGGACCGTATCCCCATTACAGATTGTGCCTTTATATAAAAACATCCTGAGCGGCTGTATGCATTAGCTTTGGCTTTTTTATGGGTTATTTGGTTTAAAGCAGAGCATAAAGATAGCTCTGCACTAAGATGCAAAGGAGCTCGTGCTGATTATGGAGATGACAAGTACTAACATCATCAAAGCTCCCATCATTCAGAATCTATATAAGAGAGATGCATCTTTCTCTGTCTTCAAAAACAGATGCATGTAGACAGTGAACTACTGACCCCCAAAAAAACCTTGTCTTTCTGTTCTGTATTTAAAGCAAGCTTTTATCCAAAAACTTGTGTATTCAAGCATGCTGGAAAAGACAAGTAAACAGTGTTGCAAAACATATAGATCAAGATATTACTGGAAAATGTCAAAACAGAGTCAGAGAGAGAGAGAGCGAGAGAGAGCATGAAGGAAATATAAGTACAGTAGAATCGAGGGACAATAATGCTGCTCATTTAAGCATGTGAATATATAATTGTGAAACAAATTTGTAATGACACTTTCAATCTTAAAGAAGTAGCTTTCACAAACATGTCTGACATTACTTACTCACCCTCATGTCATTCCAAACCCGTGAAAAACAAAAAAGAGAAATTATGACATTGTGCTTGTCACTCTTTCCAGTCCATTTACAAGTGGAGCTAAGAGGTGTTTTTTATTATTATTATCATTGTGATACTATTATAAACTCTGCCAAAAAAGAAACATCCCTTTTTCAGGATACTGTATTTTGAAAATACTTCTGTCAAATCCATGCATAACCATGTGTCTTGTTTGAAGATTGTGGTACATAAAGCAGCTTCTGGCCACACCAGATACTGACTACTACTTATGTATATATTTAGACTTGGAATACAGAGCACAAGTCATATATGGACCACTTTTATTTTATCAATGTTTTTTTTTTGTTTTTTGTTTTTAAGCTTGAATGCTACAGTCACCGTTTACTGCAATTGCATTACGAGAGATAAAAAAAAAAAATCTATAAGCAATGTGCTTAACAAACAATCTCTGTATTTTTAGTAAATTGTAGTAAATAAAATCTTACGACATTTACAGTCATTTACAGAAAACACAAAAAAAATGCGAGTGTTTGTTAATTCATATGTTTGCTAGCAATTTGCATCTGAATGCAATCTTTGATCAAGCAAGCAAAGAAAGAAAGAAAAAACAACAGAAAATGAGTTTCCCATCAGCTCTGCAGTCTTGTAAATTGGCTTCTTTTCTTTTCACGTGTGAACTGCCTACAAATCAGTTTTAGGGAAGTTTATAGAGATCATAGGATGACTCCACTCTCTTTGGCTTGAACATTAAGGGGCATTTCGTTGAGTAAATACAGCACACCTGGAGCTGATGACTGCACAACTATTCCTGGGCATTTGCACGATGACTTTTAGCAGGCTATAAACCCTTCCCTGGGATATTACTCTGACTCCAACTTCAATAAAGAAGGAGATTAATGTTGTTGCAAGCAGTTTATTTCTGTATCAGCCCCTGTCCCCGGGCCCTGGGGGTGGAAAACAGGAAAGAGAGAAGTGAGAAGTGAAACCTGAGCATAACATGCCCCAAGTTCAGGCCGATCAATCACAGTAATAAACATCAGGAACCAGATAGGTAAAACTAAACTTAATGCATTCTTTCATGGCAAAAGAGGATGATGTATGTGTGAGAGATTGAGGGCATGTCCAATGGTGTGTGATGGAAGTGTTAACATCTTTAGTAAGTTTGAGCATTACTGCATTCATGAGAAAGCAAAAATGCACAAAGTGCTGCCACAACTTGAGGCAAATTGGGACTGACAGGGATACGAGAGATAGCAAACAAAGACATCTGACTTGAGCACCATGTAGGTTTCTATTCAGGGATTAAAAGTGCCGCATGTCAACATCTTGCATCTGTGTTTCTCCCTGCCACAATCTGAACAAGTCTTAAGAAAGCAAGCTATCATGGGATGCAGTTTGGTCTTCAGAAAACTCAATGTGGATGCTTCACACCAAAGCCATATAAAAAGTACGCTTGTGTCAAACCCATACAAACTAATGGTGTATTCCCCTGCCATTTTGAGTGTTTCCAGACAGGAAAGATTATGTTAAATGAACACCTATCCATCATGCCCTCACTTCACAACAGTCATGCTTGTTAATTATGCCAAATAATTAGAACATGCCTATGAATTTTAAATAGAGGATCAAATATCTCCCAGCACATCATAAGTGAGATGTTATCATCATGCACGCCGGTCCTTTGGTGGCTCTTGTGTGTCTCCACTCTGAGAAAGCCCATGTTCTGTCAGAGACAGAGGGCACATAGTCCATCTCAGTCTGTTGCCCTGCTTATTTCTGGCCAGAGATCTGTGGCAGATGGGCAGACAGGGCCTTGGAACTGCTCAGGGGTAAGAGCACAGCTCCCTGTCACCTAAGTTCACCAAGGCACTGTGCATGCTGAAATCAAGCCACTTCCCCTCTCCAAATGAGGCAATACATCAGGTGCTGAATAAATGAGTGATGAAATCTTGACAGATTAAAGTGAAAGGAAAAAAAAAAAGCTTCAGAGGCCATCTGCCCAACCAGGCTGGACTGTCATGGCAGCGCTGATGGGGAGTGAAAGAGTAGCAAAAGGCGAGAGTGGAAAGGGAACAGAGGCATATCTCTCAGATACTCAAATAGACATGCAGCAGAATATTCTGATCTTAAGAGTAAAGCTAGATATCGCCAGCTACTTAACGGTGACATGCACATTGGCACAAAGAATCTGAATACATTTTGACAGTTTTTTTCACAAATTGCATTTCGTTTGAAACAAAACATCCAACTAAGCAGCATTGGTAAACAAATGCAAGACCTTTTTTCAGAACTTACATCACATATTTAAACATACAATGATCCAAAGCACCAAATAATAAAAAAAGTATCTAGACATGAAAGGATTAGCAATACATACATGATTGTATCAGCATGGCCTTGTTTAAACTGTTCAGACAAACGAAGGCAAGCTACATCTCCTTAGCAAAAAACCCCATTACTGACTTATCCATGCTTCAATTAAGCAAATTCTTCTTGACTCAAAAGCAAAAAACATGGCTGAGCTTGTTTGCTGATATGGTAGAATATCTTGTTCCCACTGTATATCACAACCATGATATATAGTGTGTATATGTGTGTAAAGCTCAAGCTAGCTTGAGTCTGCTTTGGAAAGAGGTGGCCCACGCTGGAGGTCTAAGAATGATTTAAGGTTACAGAACCATGGGGAAAAGAATGCTGAGGAGCACCTCTTGAACAAACATCAGAGCATGTAACTTCCCACCAGAAGATGGCTTTAATGTTTGCAAGAGTGCATGTAAGATATCGATACTGGCCCACTTTTTCCAGGCAGACTCCCCCGACTCAGCTAATCTCAAAGTTGGAAAAGGCAAGGCGTTTTTTGCTGTTTCTAAGGTGCTTCCCTTAGACACCTTTTCAAGAAGCAGTGCCAGAAAAAAAAAAAAAGAATAAAAAGTGTAGAATCAAATGCTTTGCCGGCAACAAATTAGAGCTGAGCATAGTGCTCCTTTTCAAAAGGCCCTTTACTTTGACCTAGCTTCATGTTAAATTCAATTACAGCACTTTTCTCCAAAGAGGATATTCAGAGCGGCATCGCCTCCGAAATAGCGGCAGCAACATCTGAGGGCTGTATTTCAAAAACATTCTCTTTAATACACTGACTCGCATACCTCGACACAAACAGTGGCTCTTGCTCTGTCACTGTAGATCAGTGCAGGCGCTGCTATTCCATGTACTTTCAAGGGGTAAATTACCCTGCACTCATGATCTGTACACCTCGGTATGATGAAAACACAACAGTATACAAGGCTGTCATGAAATCACTGTGTGATGTCTTACAGTAAAGAGCAAACAAAATATGCAGGAAAAGTCAAGGAGCACTGCGCTGCTAATTGGTCGATGGTGACTGGCTGGGTGGGAGTTCCAGTCAACAAGGTGATAAGCGCAAAGGGTAGTCACACAAGGTAAATGAAAACCCTGCGTGTGGTAGAGATTTGAGAAGATTGTATTTCTCTAGAGCAATCTTTCCCAAAGCAGATTCTTGGGTAGATGTATGCACCAATTAAGCCTGTGTTATACTTTCCACATCTGCGAGTCGTCTGCAGGTCTGCAGCATTGCACATGCGCAGGTTGTGTGAAGAAGCCCATTGCTACTCGAACCTGTACAATCTGTCAATAAAACAATATAAAAACAGCCAGATGTGCAATAATTTTGGGCAACTGTTTGTTCGCATGTTTGTTGTGGAGTGTACAGTGTATTATCTCATGGATGATACGCCATCCTTAAAAATAAAAATATCAAAATATTAGACAAAAACTTAAATGAAAATGGGAAATTTTGCCTTGGCAGCTAATTGAAATCAAACAAGCATAAGCAGAAGTACTAAAATTAAGTGAAAATACATTTAAAATAAATGTTAATTCAAAATAAACACTATAATAGTACAATATATATGATGGATGGATGGATGGATGGATGGATGGATAGATCTATTAGGCACTGAAATAAGTATTTTCAGTACTGTAGGAAATGTAGAGAACTAAGCTGGCGGATGGCCCTTCTGCAGATACAGGAATGGCACTTGGTTTATCCGCTGCTCTACTGAACAACACGCCAGCCAAAGCTGCGGGCTAAAACCTGTCCTGCCAAAGCAAGCAGGCCTTTTTATTTGTGAAGGTAAAAACACATCTTCCCAGTACAAGCAACAAGGGACAACACAGTCCCAGCAGAGTGAAAAAGGCTCTGGTCCCACAATGCATCACGCCTGGCCCAGCCTACAGCTGTTTTTGTTTCAGGCCTAGTGTGCCCATACTGTGGGGCCAGAATATCCCCTGCATCCATTGCTTTGGGATCGATTGAGAGTAGCTAGTGCAATTGCCTTGAAAGCAATGTAGCATCATTAGAGGCTAGTCAGAGATGGCATTTGCAGGAATGAAAGGGCAAAGCTATTTTTAATCACCAATGAGGAATCCTGGCTTTCCTCATTCTTCAGGACAAATCTTATTCTTCTCTTGTTTGCCTCACTATCACTCTTTCCACCATCATCCCCCTACTCCTAACTCTAGAGAGCGAGGGGCAACTGACTGGAACTTTATTAATTACACAATCCTTTGTTTGTGGCGGTGGGCTGGCCTTTGACCTGAGAAGAGCGCTGAGACTGTACAGTAATTAGAATAGGACCACTTTTGTACCTTCTGTACCTCTAAGACATTTGGCTGTGGTCAAGTAGACTCTAATGATTGAGACACCAGAAGCCAAAAGCAAGCACAATAAAAAATTACTGGAACTAAATAACAAATTGCATAGAGTCTTCATATCAATTGATTGATTTAAAATCTATTTCTATTCTTTAATTGAAAGGAAAACAGAGGGCTGGAAAAATTGGTTTCTTTTGTCATTTTTGCAGGATAAGTAGTCATATTAATAATTGCATTATTATTAACATTATTGTTGTTGCTTCAAAGAAGGCATAATAATAATAATAATAATAATAGGTTAGCTAACTATATTACCTAATATAAAATACCAATGAAAAATAATTCTAAAGCATTTATTAAAGTTGATTCCTACATTCAATAATACATTATTAAAATCAAAAGTTGTATCTATTAATGTTAATTTATGGCCCTGTGCTAATAAAAAACTAACAATGACAAGTTATAACTAATGTTATCAAAAATGTATAAATATTGTGAATGTAATAAATGTATTGTTCATGGTTAGTTAATGCATTAAATATAATTAACAAACTGAACCTTAAAGTCTTACCATATAAATAATAAAATAATATTTTGTTTTTCTTATTTGTATTATTAAAAGTAACAAACAAAATGCAAAGCCTTAGATATGTATTAGATATGAGCACGGAATTGGTGCTCTGCATTTAACCTATCCAAGTGCACACACACAGCAGTGAGTAGGGAACACACACACCGTGAACACACCCGGAGCAGTGAGCAGCTATTTTTTCCAACTGGGGGTTCAGTGCCTCGCTCAAGGGCACTTCAGCCATGGGTATTGAGGGTGAAAGAGAGCGCTGTTCATTAACCCCCCCCCACACACCTACAACTCCTGCCAGCACTGAGACTCGAACCTGTGACGGGTAATTTCGGTGGAAGCGCGGCAATAGTGTCTCTCGCTCTTATCCACTCCATCAATCGAAGCTCTGTTTCCTCAGCTGAAAGCAGAAAGACTGACATACATCACAGCTGCACGCACCTACACATGAACACACGTTTCGCACACACACACGCACCTTCAATGCCGAATCTAGGTCAAAGACATTAAAATTTCAACAAAGTCCCTTTGACTTTGGAGAGAAGGTGTAGAGAAACAATTCAGACTGAAGGCCCGGTGTCACTGTGCCATGGGGTCATGCCATTCCCTGGCTATAGTGGCTATGCCTGATGGATGCTAGTACATCAAAGACAGTGGAAGAAGGTTAGATTACATGACACCAGGCACACCAAACCCAGACTGAAACACACACAACTGGATGGAAATTAGTCCAGTTTCAGTACTCACAGTGCTTGGCCTTCAGAGCAGAAGAAATCTAATTGCAAGCAGGCATTACAGAAATTCTTCACTGTACCATCTAAGGGAAAAGACCTAAATATTTACTAAGAAAACTTATTCAGCACTCTTTCATTTTACTGTACTATATCTGTAAAACTAGAAAAAATATGTAGCGCTCCAAACAGAAAAAAAGTTCTTGTACTGCAGGTCCTTGTACTACAGGTGCGTAGAGCCAATGGCATTGGAATGAACAAGAACAAGAGTGGCTAGCCGCACACTGATCCACTCAAGACTGGAAGTCTACAAAAAAATATTTTATTTTTTCAAATTGCATCGTGCAAAAAGGTGCAAAGTGCATGTGGGTTAAAAACAGAATGGACACCAGCAAACGTTTCAGCGCATTGCTATCTTGAGTGCTCATTTAGCAAACAACATTCACCCTTTTTAAGCAAGTCAGCAATTAAGGACAATCAGCTGAATGCAGTTATCTCAAAATCTCAATTGTCTCAAGTAGAATTACAAACAAGTATATATACACGTTTAAAATGAACAACTTCCAATGATAATACAGCATTACAGACACACAAAAAGAAAGAATGTGTTTTACAAAAAACAAGAAAATTCAAGTTCTTCATTCATAAAGATTTAAGTTCAAAGATCCAAAAAGCCTCCCTTTGCAATAATTTTCTATCTCTATCTCCACCTCTCCTGTGAGGTAGAATCCTCTCGATGCCCAGGAACTTCATGTCAGACAGAGAGTGGTTAGCAGACTTAAAATGACGAGAAATTGAAGATGTATCATCCTGTCTCCTAATGGCACTTGTGTGTTCAATCATTCTTGTGCGTAATGCACGTGTAGTTTTGCCAACATATAGTTGTGGACATGGACAAATGATAATGTAAACAACATATGTACTCTTACAGGTAATCAGTTGTCTAATCTTATACGTTTTTAGTGTACGAGGATGTGTAAATGATTTACATTTGACATAGTACAAGAAGAGCAATTGTGACATGGAAAATTACCCTGGGCATCGACAAGAGTAGTTGGAGAGGAGATGTGGGTGTCAGCATGGAAAAGCTTGTCCCTCAAATTAGAGCTCCTGGAAGAAACAAAAAGTGGTTGTTCACTAAATACTTTCAATAACTGGGGATCACTTTGAATAATGTGCCAATGATTCTTGATAAATGTTTTGATATCATTACTCAGTGGACTAAATGTGGATTTAAAAAAGCATGAAAAATTCTTATTTCTTTTTTTCATAGTCAAATTTCTCTCCTCCTGTTTTTGTAGGATGGAAACGTTCTCAAGTGCAGTATCAAGCCACTGGTTGGGATAGCCTCATGATTTCAAGTCCATGTACAAGCTCTGGGCTTTGTCGCAGAAATTGGCTGTAAGGTAAACCTCGTTTTAGGGGCATTGGATGAGCACTGTTAGCATGAAGGAGACTTCATTAGCTGTATCTTTTAGCTGTTCTTAGCTGTATCTTTTCTTTAAAGAGAAGAGACTATTTTATTATCCACAATTGATATAGAAGTGTCCAGGAAATTGACATCAGTGAACCCCACATGATATTTAAATTTAATGGAGGGCCTAAGACAATTCATGTACAAATTAAATGTTTCAAAATCACTTGCAGAACCTTTATAAATGACAAAGCAATCATCAATGTATCTCTTAAACAAAATAATATTGTCCAAGAAGGGGTTATTGTTGAAAACATATTGGTCCTCTAGAAAACCCAAATATAAATTGGCATAGTCAGGAGCCATAGTGGCCCCCATGGCGGTGCCCTCAACCTGCAAATAATATTGATTTTCAAATAGGAAATAGTTTTTAGTAAGTACCATTTCAGCCATTTCAGTGATACATTTAGTCGGAAGACCCTCATCATCAATGCGCAAATCGAGAAAATGTTCTAAAGCCAGTAGGCCCTCATGATGTGGGATGTTAGTATACAACGAGGTCACATCCATGGTTGCTAATATAGCATCACAACAAACATTTTGCAGAGTTGCGAGACATTGCAGGAAATCAGCGTTGTCTCTCAAATAACTTGGAAGGGGAGTGACTAAAGGTCCCAAAACAGAATCAACAAAATTTGAAAGAGGTTCAGTAAGACTATTGTTTCCTGCTACTATAGGTCGTCCCGGTGGATTGACCAAACTCTTCTGTACCTTAGGTAAGATGTAAAAGACAGGTCTAGTCGGAGAACGATTCAGCAGATATTGCTTCTCTTTATCAGAAATTAATTGATGAGCATGTGCTTCCTGAACAAACTTCTCGACCTCACCTTGAAACCGAGTCGTAAGATCTGATGGCAAAACTCGGTAATAATTAGTATTATTGAGTTGACGAAGAGCCTCATTATTGTAGAGTGCTCGAGGCATAATCACCAAACCACCTCCTTTAGCAGCAGGTTTGATGACAATGTCTTTACACAGTTCATCAAGAGCTTCTTTTTCAGAATGTGTCAAATTTGACTTATGGTTCCTAAATGATGTCTGTTCAAATAAATTAGTCACATCCCTTTCCACTAGCCTACAATAAGTTTCAATAGATGGATTAGACACAGGTGGACAAAAAGTACTTTTAGGCTTGAATTTCTCTCGACCATTGTGATTGTACACATTCAATTAATCAGCTTTGTCATTTTTGTACCAACATTTCAATCTTAATGTCCGAAAAAACTTAAACAGTTCAATTTTGGTGACAAAAGGATCTGTAGCTTTAGTTGGAACAAAGCTTAGACCTTTGTTCAGAAGACTTACTTCATGTGGATGTAATTCTTGACCAGTAAGATTGAAGATCAGATCCTCTTTAGGCGAGTCCCCCTCTTCCAAACTGGTTATTGAGTGGTTATTGAGTGACTTCTGCGAAGTGGGTATTTGCGTGGCGTTCTTAGATGATTTTCTGTCTCGCTGCCATGGTCTAAAAAATCCACTTCACTATCACCACTGGATGCAAAAGTATGCGGAACCTCATCTTCAAACCGTACCCTCCTTGGGGATCTTGAAAACGTGCTGTTGCGATTAAGCCAGGGATAAACTCTACTTTCTTTATAATCTAAAGTGTCTCTGCGGAATTTACGGATCTTCTTCTGTTGTATACCTTGTTTAAATTCCAACAGGGAAGTGTCCAGTAATTTCAATTGTTGGATAAAATTAACTTCACTGTGAGATGCTATAATTGAGGCGTTGGTTTCTTCAATTTCTTCTCTTACCTTCTTTAGTTCCCTCTGTGTGAACTCAACAACAAGAAGAGTGAGATCCAGTGAAGCCTTGTTTATGATCTCACACCATTTTTTGCAGAACTCAGAATCTCCACCACCAATAGTGGGTGCCTAAGTAGTTTTTGTCCACTTGTGTCTAATCCATCTATTGAAACCTATTGTAGGCTAGTGGAAAGGGATGTGACTAATTTATTTGAACAGACATCATTTAGGAAACATAAGTCAAATTTGACACATTCTGAAAAAGAAGCTCTTGATTAACTGTGTAGGAATAAAGATACTGTCATCAAACCTGCTGATAAAGGAGGTGGTTTGGTGATTATGCCTCGAGCACTCTACAATAATGAAGCTCTTCGTCAACTCAATAATACTAATTATTACCGAATTTTGCCATCAGATCCTACGACTCGGTTTCAAGGTGAGGTCGAGAAGTTTGTTCAGGAAGCATATGCTCATCAATTAATTTCTGATAAAGAGAAGCAATATCTGCTGAATCGTTCTCCGACTAGACCTGTCTTTTACATCTTACCTAAGGTACAGAAGAGTTTGATCAATCTACCGGGACAACCTATAGTAGCAGGAAACAATAGTCTTACTGAACCTCTTTCAAATTTTGTTGATTCTGTTTTGGGACCTTTAGTCACTTTCCTTCCAAGTTATTTGAGAGACAACGCTGATTTCCTGCAATGTCTCGCAACTCTGCAAAATGTTTGTTGTGATGCTATATTAGCAACCATGGATGTGACCTCGTTGTATACTAACATCCCACATCATGAGGGCCTACTGGCTTTAGAACATTTTCTCGATTTGCGCATTGATGATGAGGGTCTTCCGACTAAATGTATCACTGAAATGGCTGAAATGGTACTTACTAAAAACTATTTCCTATTTGAAAATCAATATTATTTGCAGGTTGAGGGCACCGCCATGGGGGCCACTATGGCTCCTGACTATGCCAATTTATATTTGGGTTTTCTAGAGGACTAATATGTTTTCAACAATAACCCCTTCTTGGACAATATTATTTTGTTTAAGAGATACATTGATGATTGCTTTGTCATTTATAAAGGTTCTGCAAGTGATTTTGAAACATTTAATTTGTACATGAATTGTCTTGGGCCCTCCATTAAATTTACATATCATGTGGGGTTCACTGATGTCAATTTCCTGGACACTTCTATATCAATTGTGGATAATAAAATAGTATCTTCTCTTTATAGAAAAGATACAGCTAAGAACAGTCTCCTTCATGCTAACAGTGCTCATCCAATGCCCCTAAAACGAGGTTTACCTTACAGCCAATTTCTACGACTTCACCGCATTTGTTCTGGGAGAGAAGACTTTGAGTCTAAAGCCCAGAGCTTGTACATGGACTTGAAATCATGAGGCTATCCCAACCAGTGGCTTGATACTGCACTTGAGAAGGTTTCCATACTACAAAAACAGGAGGAGAGAAATTTGACTATGAAAAAAAGAAATAAGAATTTTTCATGCATTTTTAAATCCACATTTAGTCCACTGAGTAATGATATCAAAACATTTATCAAGAATCATTGGCACATTATTCAAAGTGATCCCCAGTTATTGAAAGTATTTAGTGAACAACCACTTTTTGTTTCTTCCAGGAGCTCTAATTTGAGGGACAAGCTTTTCCATGCTGACACCCACATCTCCTCTCCAACTACTCTTGTCGATGCCCAGGGTAATTTTCCATGTCACAATTGCTCTTCTTGTACTATGTCAAATGTAAATCATTTACACATCCTCGTACACTAAAAACGTATAAGATTAGACAACTGATTACCTGTAAGAGTACATATGTTGTTTACAATATCATTTGTCCATGTCCACAACTATATGTTGGCAAAACTACATGTGCATTACGCACAAGAATGATTGAACACCTTTATCACTGAAGATAGCAATGCACTGAAACGTTTGCTGGTGTCCATTCTGTTTTTAACCCACATGCACTTTGCATCTTTTTGCACGATCCAATTTGAAAAATAAAATATTTTTTTGTAGACTTCCAGTCTTGAGTGGATCAGTATGCGGCTAGCCACTCCTCTTGTTCACTGTACTATATCTGAAAATAAGTGATCCATAATCCAGGACATTTTTATGTCTCTCCAAAAGCCTACCTCACTGTCCTGTGAATGACAGGGTTAGGGATGATGAAATATTTGAGGCTGTAAAGTGCGATTGATCACATTACTCTGGCAGGTGGCCTGTCTGTATGCTAGTTGGAGAGGTAAAGGCAAAGACAGATTATTTCTGGAAGTGTCCGCTGCCAGTAAAGACCTAAGACTCCAAATGAACAATAGCCACCCATCCATATAAAACAAAGAAATCAAAACAAAATGTGCTTTTTATGGAGAAATTAAATAAATAAATTAAAAGAAATTCCCATCAAATAGTCAATAAAATACATGTCATCTGTTGACAGAGTATTTTGATCAGCAACACCAAGGAGACTTTAATAAATAGTAAGAGACTGATAATGTAATTTCCTTTGTCCATCTTCACAGCAGTTCATCATCTGCCTGTTGAGTGAATCTTTATGTATATTAAAGAGTACATGTCATCGAAATTGGAAATTAATGCTTTCAGTCTATTATACTAAATGTACAAAAAAAAAAAATCAAGTTCTGTAAAGATGTTTTATTTATAACGTAGTGAAGAATTACGATCACAGATAACATATCAAGACTGGCAGTTTAGGGTCTAAGGACCTAGTGTGTGAAGAAACATCACCATTGGCCAAACACAAACATCACAGCAAACTCAGTCCCAGCTTGCTTCTGCTTGAAAGAGGAAAAAATCCCTCCTTTGAGCAAATATTCTCAGAGCTTACCACCATTCCACCAGCTTGAACCAAACACACAAAGCAAAAAGTGCACAAGAAGCTACAGACACACACGGCTAATGGTTTGTATTAAAAGAACACTATATATATATATATATATATATATATATATATATATATATATATATAAGTCTAATGTACGCATCACCATTGGGTCACTGTACAGGCCGTCGATACAGAAACTGCATTGTTTCCCTATTAATTAACTCATTGACTCATTCAATTTTTTATATATATTCATGCCATTTCCCCTCTATCACTGTTTTTACAGGCATCCATTACACAAGTACCCAGGCATCACCGTGTAATACCAGAGCGAGATGGAGACCAACACAATGACACAAAATAAATAATGAACATTCATTTCAAACCACACCACTCGCTTGTGACATTTAAAAATGGTGTCAAATTATGAGCACGATTTTCACAGCGCAACAGAGCGGGTCCTAATTAAACACAGGCTCGTTGTTTAGGAGATAGACTAACCTTTTTTTGCAGCCTGCAAACAAAGGCCTTCGGTACACCTGAGACATATGTCACGGTGACGGTACATCTTTCTCGCTTCTTATTAGTACAATGTGCAGACACCTTCATAACATGTCTTATAGTGTGTGCATACACACACACACACATTTGCTTTTGTGAAAGTGGGGACATCCCATAGGCGTAATGGTTTTTATACTGTACAAACTGTATATTCTATGGCCCTACAACTAACCCTAACCCTCACAGGAAACTTTGTGCATTTTTACTTTCTCAAAAAAAAACTCATTCTGTATGATTTATAAGCGTTTTGAAAAATGGGGACATGGGTTATGTCCTCATAAGTCACCCTCTCCTTGTAATACCAATGTCATACCCATATCATTATACAAAGTTGTGTCCTGATATGTCATAAAAACATGTACACACACAAGTACAAAGCACTTACTATTGTGCCAACAGGTGGAAACACACACAAGGTGCTCAAACTGCTCTCCCTTTTGATGTTTTGGTAGCGAAGTGAGGAATTGCATGCAGTGCCACATCTCCTAAGGCAAGGCCTGTTTCTCTTACTTTATTTGGCATTGGTTCTATGTGCATCTGCCTATCACCCCCCAGCAGCTCTGGAGGACACCCATATATCCTTCTACAGACACTGACATTACACCTGCTCGAGAAAACACACACAGTACACGTATAAAACAATGCCCACCATGACTTTATCAGGATCTGGAGTAGCGGAGACCTTTGATAGCCAGAAAATAAAAATAAAAATGGGTCTCATTCCTGATGGTTTAATTTGCCAGCCGCCCAACTGGAGGTCACACGTATTGTCTTTCTGCTATCAATACCAATTACGAAGCATCAATGAAGGAGGAAAAAGCACGAATATATTTTATCCCTCCTTGATTCTGTTTTCTAAATCCTTTTCTATGCCCTCTTCACATTGTAATTGGGTTTGTGTGATAATAAAGGTCACCTAAGCCGAGCGGTGCATTACGGTCTATACGTCTGTTCCCATACAGAAAGGCCTGCTGTATCCCTCATTATCCAAGGATCTTCTGTGATTCATGCGTCAATTCGCATGAAAACCCACCACGCTAACTATAGAAAAGTCCCTCATCATCTGCAGAGCGGGATGGGGCCTACCTGCAGAATACATCCCAATGAGGAACCTGCATTAATGGATTCATCATTAAACCGAGCTGCCTTCCGATAATAAAAAGACAACACTGCAAGAATATTGGCTGAATATCATATAGAGGGGGACTGTTATTTCAAGTAGCCTGAAAAGGAAATCCATGGGGTCTTTTCATTGCTTTGTTGAGCTTGTTAGTCATCTGAGAAGATAGCAGGTTGTGTCTTAATTGGAAATCCCACCAGAAGCCTTCAGTAACATTTTATAAGATTATCAGCACCTTTGGTGGCTGCTTTTTCATTATAGGGATGTTAGCATAACTGTAGGTGAGAAACTTAAAAAACAACAGGGCAGGCGGTGCTAATTTTTACACAGTTGTTTGTTTCAGTCATAGTCTTTTTTATAGTCATTAAAAGAAAGCACATAACTCCTTTTAAATGAACTTGTGCATTTGTAGAATCAAACACAGCACTCTGCTGAAATTCCAGTATTTAATGCAAGCATTATTTATTATTTTAAGGCATTATACTCCATCACTCCAACGTCTAGTGAAAGAAGACTCTTAAGCTCAGTAAAATTAGTAATATTTTGAAATATTATTAGAATAAAAAAATAGCATATTTTTATGTTTATAATGTAATTATTTACAGTGATGGCTAAGATGAATTTTCAGCAGCCATTACTTCAGTCTTCAGTGTCACATCATGATCCTTCAGAAATCATTCTAAAATGCTGATTTGGTGCTCAAGAAACCTTTTTAAAAACAGCTGTGCTGCTTAATACTTTTTGTGGAAACCCTAAAGCATTTTTTTCAGGATTCTTTGATAGAAAAACAAACAAACAAACAAAAAACAATTTATTTATTTATTGTAAAAATGATTTAAATGTCATTTAAATGTCATTGAAATGTATTTGACATCTATATACTCACAGACAGAAACACATAATGATCTGATGAAGGTTACATGTGAAATAATATATCATATAGCTCTCTGTAATGGTATAAAATGTTTCAAATAGACAGACTGGGATGGATATTTCGCATATGCCCTTCATAAATGCACATTCCTCTGAAAATCTGTTTTAACTTCCCCTGTGAGGATGCTGTAATGCTGTCTGAAGCAATGTTGGAGAGGGTTGCAATTTCCTTTACAGGTTATTGACATCTCATCGGTCTATGTGTGTGTGTGTGTGTGTGTGTGTGTGTGTGGATGATGAAAAAAAAAAACTAAATGAACAGAAGCTGAGGGGGAAAACAATCAACAAACCACAGTGGAATATAGTTCAAACTTTCAACTCTCAACTCAGCTAGATCACAATTAAGAACATTATAATTTCTAATAAATACTTAATGGAACAATGTTCATCCTCCACTATAATGGATCTATGTTTTTTCTGTGTATAATTCAGAGGGCAGATGTGGCAAAACATGACAGGATTCCCCTCTTTAAATATCCAGACACATCGCAGACATGTGTAGAAGAGGGGAGGAGAGGGGAGAGTCTAGGAAGAGGATGTTATGACAGGATGCTGTGGGCTTGGTCTTCAGCCACCTACAGCACGAAAGAAATCTATGCAAGCCGCCTGCTTCCCTCATCTACAGACATGACTGAGCTCTTAATAACCCCAAACGATGGAACCGATACCTCAAAAGGGCTCAAGATAAATGAGGAATCTGGGCACGATGAAAGAAGGAAGATGCATAAGACAAAGAAGGCAATAAATGATGATGCATAGAAGATCTTCTAAAATTAGGTTAAGGTTTGAGAGAGAGAAAATGAAAATCCTGAAATGAATGATTCTCTTCTCAGCTGTCAATCAAAACTGCCTGGCAATCTAATTGAAATGAGTGGCGTGTTCTACTTACAATACAGCACTCTATCAGATTACTCTACAATGATGCATCTAATGCTAATGTGATTCTGTCTTGGATGTTTTTAATATGTGCACATCAGCTAGATGAAATGTGACATTTGACAAACGCACCGCTGTATATCATGCAGTGGAAACCTAATTAATAAAAATGCACGGGAATGATACATACTTTGTTCTCCATTGTGCTGTATACTATAAACAACTAGGTTCATTTGTGAATTAATAGCTAATTTCTAACTCATTGCTCAAGGGGTTTGGAAAAACAATTGGAAAGTCCAACACTGATACAGTACATATTGATAAACATAATATATACTGCATATATGTGCATTATAATGATCAATAACTTGTTTTAGAATATCAGTGATTGTTTCCCTACATTTTCTTACAGTCAAAATGAGACTGAAATTACAGGAATGGGTTTTGAAAGAACGCTGCTGACCTTTCCTCCAGAGCTTGTTTGTGAACAGTCCCTATGCATAAAGAAACTGGCAAAATCCATCGGCAAACTTGTTTAATCTTCTGAATGACATCTAACGTTACACAATGGCAAGGCAGTGCGCACCATTACCAGCCAAAGACCAATCACCCCTGGTATTGAAACACAAGGGACATCACATGTGTGAAAATTAATACTCTGGAATAAGGCCAAAAAACAAGAACTAAAAAGACAGGTAATTGATTCTAAATCGAACAGTTCACTTGTCGTTTAGAAGCATTTGTGGCTGTCGTCACCTATAAATTACTCTCTCTGTGATGGTTACATTGCCAGGAAGGTGGGGTTATATGAAATAGTGTGAGTACAGCTGGTGCAACATGGAGAAAGAAACTGCACCCCCCCAACCCCCCACCATTACAAAGCAAGAGCGCTGGAAATGTTACTGAGGTCTGAGTGCCCCCTACTGCCTAAATCTATAAGAGGTCACAGTAGCCATTGTGCTATTGAAAATTAACTGAAAAAATCTCACATTAAGTGAAACATGCACATTGTGATGCAAATACATTCTTAGTTGTGTAGCTACGGTGACGTCTGGTGGTTTAAATAGTTTCTTTGGTCTCTCCTGTGTATTATTACTCAACAAACAAAAAGTACACTGCATCATTTATGCATGATTTAAGTGTATACTGCCTCATGGGACCCAAAAAAGGCAATAACTATGCATATGTGGATATAAATACACTCACACATGGAAAGCGTGAGCATTGCAGTAGCAGAAGATAGCTCTCAGGCACAGATCAATAAGGTAGAGTCAAATAGGCTGGCTGTGCTGTGTGACGGACAAAAACTCTCATCAGTGCACGGTCTGAGAGAGCTCTCCAATACACACTGACTGACAAGCTATCACCTCACAGGATCAGACACAATATACTATCTCTCACTCCCTCCCTCCCTCCCTGCCTCTCCAATGAGACTCAGACACGCCGTACGATAGAGGACAAGTCTGGGGTGAGTTATGAGCACAGTGTACCACATGGCTATAAAGCACTGACACTCCTGCGGTAACATTAAGTCCAGTTCATTATGATGGTAATGATAGCCTTTTATCAATCATGAATGATGCAGAATATATGGGCAGACAGTCAAAGAGAGAAAGGAGAGAGATATATATAGAGAGAGAGAGAGAGAGAGAGAGAGAGAGAGAGAGAGAGAGAGAGAGAGTGTGAAAAGTGTCAAATGTGGGTAATAGTGTCATGTAATGTATCTGTTGCAGGAAGTATTTTTGTGTGTACATAGTCAAAAGCCAAAAACTGTTTTGATCAGCATATTCATTAGCTGCTGGATATATTTGTACAACAGAATATTCTTAAAGGTACACTCATTAATGTTGTACTTGCATGGTGCTGCCTTTGAGACCCGGTCCGTGAAAAATAAACATAAAACTTACATTGGCTACTGATATATTTAAAGGCATCAGATCACCCCCCAAAATAACTTTCACTTCTTTGCATAAAATGTAAATGAACATTTAACGTTCATTATGACATGACATAATTGTATTCATTTATTTACATTTTATTTGTGCTGTTATTGTATTTATTAGTCACTTTTATTGAAGTTTTGGGGAAACATCTAAGCGACGCACTGCATGTGAAATAAACAGGTTTATTTTGGCTAATAATATGTTTTGAGTCATCATTACACATGATTTTAACAAATTAACTGTTGATTTGTGTAAACCTTTTTTAATGAGTACAACAAATGTAAATCTTATATCGTTTTATTTTAGCCCTTTTTTTTTGCCAAAGCAGACACAAAATGCTGATAAAATTAATATCAACAAAAATAATGAAATAATAAATGTAAATGCAAAATAACAACAACAACAGTATTAATAATAATAATAAATCATGCCAATATAAGAGAGAGAGAGGGAGAGAAATAGAGAGAATGTGTCAAAGAATGAAGTAAAAATAAATACAGGTGGAGCATGACAGAGTACTGCAGGTTGTCGCCTCACATTAATATTTCAGTGCACACGACAGGAAATTCTTTGTGAAGTGAAATATCAAATAACAAACAGAAAAAAAAGAAAGAAATACAATCAGAACAGAGAGTGTAACAAAGAAACATAGGGAATCCAGGACTGAGTTATCTCATACTGAGAAGGTCAGGTCAGAAGTTCTATACAGAAGGGTAAGAGGTCATGACCCCTGAGCTTTTTTTTTTTTCTTCCCTGATCCCAGGGGGTTTAGGCACCTGTAACACACATTAATACCCAACTCCCTTTAAACATCTGTACCAGCACGTTCAAAAAACACATTAGACTGCTCCGCCCTTCCTTTAGCTCAAGACATCCTTCGACTAAAAGCTGTCCCACAGCGACAGTCCTAAAAGGAATCATTCTATCAAGTGTGTCACTAGGGTTTAAAAACTGGGCCATTTGCACTGTTACCTATGCAACAGCAGGGACGAGTTACAGCGACCTGGGGAGATGCAAAGAGCAGTGTATCGACAACATGTGACTGCGAGGAGAAAGTGTTAATGCGGACAAGACACCATTCCCATGCTCTGCACTGAAAAATAGTAAAAGTCTGAAAGAAAAAATCATCTCCATGTTCAGGGACCTTTACAGACAGCGAAGATGCGGTCACGTCCAACCACCCCTCATTCACTTAACCTGCCACTATCAATCTGTCGCCATCACGACCATTGCAGCTGAATTGTGTAATTGCTGGCAAGGAACTATTCACATTTCTGATAATGCACTCAATTAAATTAGCTCAGTTTGTAAGAGAGCAGATTTGTTCAAACCACACGAGCTTGAAATCAAGTCTTATTCCCATTATCGCCACAGCCCATCCAGCCATGCTGCTCCCGCACTCTCGTGCCTCACCATAGGGTTTGCTTAATTATTACAGACAGAACAATGAGAGCGGAAGCTGGCTGACGGCCAGAGCAAATGCAGCCACACAGGAGTGTATGTACATTCAGAGTCCAAGTTCTCAGAGCCTGAAGTATTATCAAAAACCCTGTCCTGTTCAAGAGCGCCACCAACGGAACCACTGATAACAACCACCTGCAGGAACTACAGGGTGTACAAATGCAGTAATCAAACCAGCTACCCGTGTGAGTTAGGTTCTGTGTGAATTTGATGATTCAGAACTGCATTCTTGTTAGGCATGTGCCAAACAAAATCAATAAGCCAGTAGGTTGTTTGAAAGACTAGTCAGTTTTATGGAAGCCCTGGAAGCCCACAAATGTTTAAAAAAAAAAAAAATTATATATATATATATATATATATATATATATATATATATATATATTTAGCAGCAAAAACTGTACAATTGAGCTACTATAAAAAATGCTGATAACTGAAGACTGAAATAATGGCTGATGAAAATTCAGCTGACATTACAGGAATAAATTACATTTTAGAATAAATAAAAAAATAAGAAAACAATATGTGTAATGTACAATAATATCTCACAATACTAATATTTTGACTTTAGAAGCTTTTGTTTAAAGTTTTAATGAGCAAAAGAGACTTTATATATAAGTCTCTTTTGCTCATATATATATATATATATATATATATATATATATATATATATATATATATATATATATATATATATATATATATAAGGCCATGCTGCAACCACTAGGCAAGGTTCCATTTTAGCTTGATACCTCCTACACCCCTCGACAGCACACACGCGAGCACACACACTTGTGGCATTCACTTTCAGCTCAAAGACTAGTAAAGGCTGGTTGCCATGGGGACAGGTGCATGCACAGCTGATGCGTGTGTGTGTCCGCACGAGTGGAATGTTGTGTGTTAGTGGAGCGCATTACATAGATCGTGCTCATGACGAACAAGTGTCGTGGAACAGCAGAGAGCATGAAAACTCTCATACTGATGTCTGAATGACCAATCACAGCACAGCCCACAGGAGAAAAGGGTCAACACATGGTCAAGCCTGGAGGTAGACCAAGTGACTTTGACTTTCCATCTCTAACACATTCACAATACATTTACATCTGTCTCATATATCAAGGGGAGAGATTGTAGAGATGAATTATTTTTAAATCAACAGAGGAACTACAATTATCAGCTGCTCACTAATAATCATGCGAGGGAGAAAAGAGGAAAAAAGAGAGAGAGAAAAAAAAAAACCTTCCAATCACCTTTTCATGCTCTCACACCTACAAAACGGAGGTGTCTGGCACATAAAAGAGATTCCATGTAAGGTATAAAGATAGTTTGACAAAAAACATGTATATCCAATGCATTTAGAGAAACCCTTTTCCTGCATCCTAACCCTTCATTAGTACTTACTCTTGCGCTAATGTTCAAATGTGCTTGGCAACAAATTAATCTAGATGAGGTCAAACTCTAAATGAAATGTAATCTCTAAATTAAGTCAAATCTCTATAATCATAGGTATGGACATATAGTCATAGGTTCATTGTCAACTTGTTCATACACCTGACAATGACAAAATAAAAACATAACACAGCCACAAAACAAAATAAATAACCAAAAATATTGCTAAAAAAAAAAAAAATAGAAATGGCAGGTGTGATAACTTTTTGTCCTATTTTCCTTTTTTCAAGTACACGTTATTTGCTTCACTCACAGTTTTGCAGGTCTCTAGTCTCATTCTCTTTAGAATGAATGTCACCTGTCATAAAAACGTGGGGGCGCGCTGTGATTTTGTCGCTCATATTTTTGTTTTAGTGTGAGGACTATTCCGCATGAATATTATATTTCATATCCCACACAACACATGAAGCCTAGATAAACTTGATGGTAATCAGTATCCTATGCCTAAAATATGTATCTGTGTATCAGTGTCTTGAGGAGAAAACTCTAAACGAACCTACAGTAGTCTTCATTAATGCAAATGAACCCACACAATGACATTTTGCTATTTTACACATCCAGAACTGAACTGAATCCACTGAAATATCAGCATCAGCCACAAAAAAGATGCATGTTGCTCAACTATAAACGCATTTACAAAAATCCTTACCAGAGAAATGTAAGATAATTTGCCAAAATCTTGGGAGTTATTGATTAACAATTTCATCTGCCAGAGTCAGATCTTTTCTGGGTATTACGGATTTGTTTTGTCTCATAATGTAAATGAGGGATGGCTACCAGCCCACACTGGCATTCTACCAGTCAAAGCAGCATGTGTTTGTGAGTGTTGAACCATGATATGACGGGCAACTGGACCAGAGGGGTGGAGAGAGAAGTCAGACAGGCAGCTATCAGTGTGATAGGGGGTCCAGAATAATCCGAGGGGATAGCGGCAAGACCCAGGAAGCCCTGGGAGCCGAGGCAACGTTATTCTTTACTCTCTTGGGTTGCATTGTGTCTCATGAATTCAGTGTTAATCTCACCCTTTGGGGACATTTGCTGTTGTGTTAATTACACACCGCCAGGAGCATTCATTAACACAAACACACATGCAAATAGACATGCAGAAGTTCACTTACACGCGTTATCAAACATGGACATGCACAACACGAGCACACATTGTTTACTAATGTGTAGATCTAAGGATGAAAAACCAACATGGCTTAATGTAATGCAGTTTAAACACAAACAAACTACATCATTATTCAAACACATAGACATCACAGACACAAGAAAAAGGTATTGGCAAACATGATATACAACATGATATAGGTGTGAGGCATTGTGATGCATCATGATTGGATTGTAATTGGCAGAAAAAAAACATTGTGTTTATATGGCAGGGTGAAATGTTATGTTATATGTTCTGTTATGTGTTATATTTATTTATTTATTCTATTTACTGACTCACCTCAAATAAATGTATGTTTTTATTCAGAAATGTGCATTAAACTGATAAGACTTTTTAAAGCTTCTATTCCCTAAAAAATGTGCACTAAATGCACTCTAAGATTCACTAGCACAATTTCCACAAAATTAAGCAGTGCAACTGTTTTCAACATTGACAATAATAATAATTATTTCTTAAAGAGCAAGTCAGCATATGAGAATGATTTCTGAGGGATCATGTGACTTCAGCTTTGCCATACATTTGACAGGAATAAATAACAGTTTAAAAGTAAGAAACTGTTATACGTTTATATTGCAACAATATTTCACAAAACGACTGCATTACTTTACAATTTTACTGTATTTTAGAAAAAAAGAAAAACTCATCAACCACAAACATTTGAACAGTAGTGTATGCACACAAAGACATCGACTAGTGTTGTCACGGTACCAAAATTTCAGTATTCGGTACCGATACCCGTGAAAATCCACGGTTCTCGGTAACAATTTCGGTACCAAAGCAAAACACAAAAATATGCTAATTAAAAAACAATAACTTTTTAGCAAAAAAATAAATAAAACCAATGCCATTCTTTATACTTATTTACAATTGTGTTTAAAGTTTTTCTACAAGTTATATAATTATGAAAAACAGTAAAAAAGTTTCACCCAAATTTAATTTGTCTTTTAATGAAATTTAAACATTTTATTTTTGGTAAATAAAGGGGATTTGCTATTAAAATTAAAACATGGAAGAAATATTGTGATTTATTTCTTTAAAAAATTAAGTTTTATAAATTTTTTCAACAGTAGTAGCAGTATCACATACATTTTACTAAATAATAGTAATATTTCTAGCACAATGCCTTTATGTAAAAATTAACTTTTAGGCCTAATGAATGCATATTTGTCATTTTAACTGAACTTAAGACTGGTGGTGATGCTTAAAATATTTTTGGTCATTGAGGGTTTCTGTAAAAAAAATAGTAATAGACCATAAAATTATTATTAAAAGATAATACTACTACTAATTCTACTATCATACTTATGTATATACAATGCACTATGAATTGATGAGCTGCTGGGTTCATGAATATTAATCACGTTGTCTGCGTTCGGTCAAACTGATTTGCTGAAATCAAAACAGGGACGGTACTAGATCAGCGCCAGCCAATGAAATTGCCATTTGCGCATTAGCTCCGCCCACTACCGGAGAAACCGGTATGTCTTCCGCTTGTTCGAAAATGAATATGAATAATTCTAAATGAACTCCCATTATTTTGACAGGAGAAGACAACAAAGAATAGTTTACATATAGCGTGTCGATTCAGCGTGGTAAGACTCTCGCTCGCTCTCTCTCTTTGCATGTGTGAGAAACAGCGCTATCAGTAAAGCGATGGCGAGTCGTGCTCCTTCACAAAGAGTTTATAGAGCGTCAAATACAGGTGCGCTATGCGTCCATTGAGATGAACTGAAAAGTTCAGATCGCTTGATGGAGAGAGAACTCTGAAGGTCAGATGCTGAAATTAATGCAAGTGTCATGCACTTCAGTCGATGTAGTAAACAAACCCGCACGTCTCTGCCATTCATTAATTCACACAGAGACGCGCAGAACACGGATTCATATTTCAAACAACTTTTGCGGCTTAACATTTACAGATACTGGTCCATATGTAGATTTGATTTGATTTGATTAATTTATGCTAACGTGTAAAATGTAAGTTTCATTTTCATGACTGGATTTTGAGATTACGTCCTCGTTTTCTGCTTCGCGGAAATCATAGCACTGAACCTGGTTTGAACGGGACCTCGGTACTACCGGTACTTAAAGAATCCTGGTACAGTCACATTTAAATTTTTTTAGTACCAACTTGGTACCGAAGTACCGGGTCTTTTGACAACACTAGATCCTTGTGTACATTTATTTTAGTCGATGTTAAAGTAGTGAAATAATAATGATATACTAACATATATATATAAATCCGCCCGATCACACCCTCATCTAACCCACTTAACGTCGTCTACAGTGGCACTGTTGTTTGGCTCTTCCACATCCAAAACACCCATCACATTACCATTACCCAGTGCCAAAATAGCCAGATGGGTCTGCAGCTAATGTTCACATGATTAACTCCACAGCTCTGGGTCTCTTTCCCTCCATCCTTGTATAACCTGTTCCTCCCTGCCTCACCCTGCTTGAGACCAGCCCTCATTACTGCCTGCCATCCGCTGACCTCTCACCATGGAAACCCAGCCACATAGCTCACACACACCTAGGGTTATAACCACAAGCAAATTCGTTTTCATTCCCAATCTATGACTGCCTAGAGATGGAGAAAGGGCCACTGGGAAGGGCTGAGTATATTGCACCCTCGTGGCAGTCAGCTTGACTGGACCAGAGTGATGGGCTGGCAGGTGACCCTCTCCACTAGCAGCTGGGCCAGGTCCCAGCCGTGGGCTCTTTAATTGTGCCGCAGGGGAGCCCGAACTCTCTCCCACTCCGGTCAATTACGGCGCTAGTTGGTTTAGACAAGATTGAGAACGCATGAGAGAGGGAAAGGGAGAGAGATAAGTTTTGACTGGATTTCAGACAGAGTGAATGGGTTTAAATAGCCATAGGGGCTGAGAGACCCTCTATCACTGCAGAACACCTTCATGATAGTTATGTATCTGTTGGCTAATGGACTCTGGCATTATGGGAGAGTTACACTTGCTTCACTAGCCTCAGCATTGGAAGAGGTTGAAAAGGTGTCAAATGGTCTCTTTGACATGACATAGACCATTAGATTCGCCATCAACGTGGCAAACATGCATTACAAGATGCCGATGCTGCACGCCACTGGAAAAACTGCACTGAGGCACATGCAGGCAAATCAATTCAACTCAATAGTTATTATAGGGGGAGGAGGGTTGGTGCACCTCAAGGACTTGCCCATATAATGTCACACAACATCACCATGTCACCAACAGTGAGTGAACTACACATACAATAAAAAGGGGGATGGGGAGTTTAACTGGACGGTGGTTTGACTCTGGCCTGTCACGCCAATGTCTCTAATCAAATATCAGAGAACTGATGAGAAAATGTAATACAAGGTTGTGTTAGTTGAAGTACTCTGACGTTGATGGTGTGAAATGTGATTAAAATTGAATCAAGGCATATAAATCGTGTGAGGTTAACTTGTATTAACATGCCGTGCCAAAAGTGTGCTTTCAATCCCTGAGATGCCCGTGGCTTCAGAAAGGTTAATAAGTTGCCTCACCTCGGCCGAAACGGCGGAGGAAGGAGAGAAGAGGTAGAGCACACCCATTTAATGCGAATTCAGAAGAGCACATACAGCAATGGTCACATCTATCCAGAACATCTGCTCTTTCTGCCTCATCCCCGGAACCCTTACGAAGAAAACAATCCTAACACATTGGATGCAAAATGGTTTTGGACACTTAAGTCACATTTAAAAAATCATTAAAGTTATTGCATGAGAAGCAAAATATCAAATCAAACAGCATCTGAAATCTGGAACCTTTCTCAAGCAAGGTTTTTATTATTAACTAAAACTATTTGAAATTTTGAACTAAAATAGCTGAAATAAAATATAAATATCAGATGACAACTCATTTTTAAACTAAACCTGAAAGCTATAAATATGAAAACAGAAATATAAATAAACTAAAATAAATTAAAATAAGTGCTAATTCAAAATATTAATAAATATTACTTAATATACTAATATATAATAGTAAAACATATTAAATAATAATAATAGAATAACACTAGTCCACACAGGTGCTCCAGCAGATGATGAAGTTCATGCTACAGACATGTGTAATGAAAGTAATTAAATGATTCACTGTAAAACCTAATTAAAATAAATAGTCAAATAAACAAACACATTTAATAAACCTATACATTTAAATGTATTCAAATAAATGCCAGTTGATTTGATATCTTGTTTTATCACCAAAAGCATCCATACATTTTGAGGTTTACTCGTTTGAGCAACTATATTTTCTGTCTCTGCATTTTCCCTGCTGTAAAGTTGAAAATTAGCTGCTGGATCAAAGTTTGGAGTCAATCCCATTCACAGTCACAAATGATGAAATGCTTTCTATATAGCACCCTGTGGCTCTTTGCGAATGGATTTAGTGACAAGACGAGGGGGGGAAATGTGCCAGGTTGGAGGCTTGTATCAGCATCTAAGCAGCACAACACAGACACAAACGATTTCCACCAAGCCACTGCCAAGGCTTGACCAACACCTTAGAAAATTAGAAAGAGAAAAAGTAGAGGAAGAGAGAGGCAGATAGAGAGAGAAAGCATTAACAGGTACAGTATCTACTGTTCTGCTATTTGGGAATCTTGGTCAACCATAGGGTAGGTTACAAGACAGAAGCTTGTCACTCTTTTATGTTTTAAGACTGCATAAAAAGCCTCAGATTGTAGTCAATTCACAGTGTGCCCATCATCAACTAATGTGAGAGACTAGATACTATGACACATTTCAGACCTGTTTGAAACCCAACCAAACAGTTGTCAGGTATGCATAAAATAAGACCACTACATCCTCACACTCCTCAGAATATCTACTGAATGCTACTACAGTGATGTGACATTGGGATTGGTGACCCATACTGCGGCGCCCGGGGAGCAGTTGGGGGTTCGGTGCCTTGCTCAAGGGCACCTAAGTCGTGGTATTGAAGGTGGCGAGAGAACTGTACATGCACTCCCCCCACCTACAATTCCTGCTAGCCCGCGAGACTCGAACTCACAACCCTTCGATTGCGAGTCTCTAACCATTAGGCCATGACTTCCTATAAAATAATGGCTGTCTATGTGAAGTACAGTATACTATCTATTTACAATTTTGAAGATCAGGGCTCAGACAACCATCAAGTCTACATAAAACACACCTTTTAATAAAACATTTAAAATTCAGATGGAAAGAAAAAACACAGAATGTTTATATGTAAAGTCAGTCTTGCTTTATGTTAAAAATAAAGAGACCCTACTTCTTTCCTTTTTTTCATCCCTATCAAATGAGCATTGCTTAGAGTTGGTCAAGACACACATGAGGTCAGAGATCAGGAGAGCAGAAACAAATAAGACAAAATGTCAGAGAGAGAGTCGAGCTGTCAGACCATTTGGCTCTCAGACATCAAGTGAAGACCTCAAAAGCTGACCTTTGCTGGTGAGAGGTCACAAAAACTCTCACAAGCATTCAAAGAAGAAGAGGACTGGAATGTGATTAAGAAAGAAAGATTGAGGTTGAGAAAGAAAGATCTATAGTCTGAAACCATTCAATAATGCTGTGCGCTCACAAGTGAAGTATTAACCTCATGAATTAATCATGTCAACAATGTCAAGAGACAATTAACGAGTCATTTGTTTGATACAGATCTTATCAATGAATCAATACATAAAAATAGTTTGAATGATTTGTTTGTAACCAGAATGATCCAGTTAAGTGAATCATGACTCCAAACAGTCTCATAATAGGCTGATTTATGATGTCTGAAGATTTGGAATATAAAACACAAGTTGAATGGACCACTTATGATACTTTTATACTGCTTTTGTACTCTTTTTGAAGTGAATGCGTAGGTCCATATTCATTTTGAGTGTTTGTAAAAGAGCACAGGAAACAGATGCAAAATTTCACCTTTTGTGTTATATGGAAGAAACATTTGGACCTTTTTGGATGAACTATTACTTCAAGTCTCACTACACCTTTCTTCCATCTTTGAGTTGCTTTCAATGCTGCTTTTTTTACCTCTATCCTCTGCTGAATGTGCTGATAGCCCACCCCTCCCTTAATTTTTTCAATCCCCTCCAAAAGTCACTCTCTTTTCCCCAAACTGTCTTGTAACACTGGACTCCAATCAGGGCGAGGGCTGCTGTGCGGTTGTTTGGGCTTTCGGCTCAGCTTTCCATGGAGAAGAGGCTTTTCATGCTGCTGAGTGTGTTGTTGATATTCAGCAAGGCTCCATCTTGAGCACGCAGCACCGGGATTGTTTACTCGACAGGCAGGCATGCGAGGGGAGGCGACAGGGGGAGAGTGAGCGTGTCGTCCCCTCTACTCTTCAGACCTCTCTCTGCACTCTCTCACTGCCCTGAACCAATTCCACCTCAGAATCTCGGGGACAAATTAAACATGATAAGACGTCACCACACAGGCCTAGAGAGCAGTGGAAGAGGATCACACTGAGATGTGGCCTCTGCAACATTTTTGATTTGTATGGAAATTAGGAGTCAAACTGCTTGAACAGCCAATAAAGTTGCAGTCTGGGAAATGTAACATTTAGATAAGAGACTACGGTGGCCATTACCACTGATAACATGACCCCCCCCCCCCCAAAAAAAAAAAAAAACAAAGTGTGTGGAAAGTAAATAAAATGTAAATGCATTTGAATGTTTCTGCAACAACAGTGAATAAGGATTTTTGAAAAAACTAGCATCTGTGTTTACTATACAGTTTAATCAATTTACTCACAACTTTTAGTTTATTATTTTTTAGTTTACATTTTTTAGATTAAGTGGTCACACTTTATTTTTAGGGTCCAATTATTGCTATTAACAAACCATTAACTATTACCTTTGCCTCAATAAACTCCTAATTTGCTGCTTATTAATAGTAAGTAGTTCTTTAGGTAGGATTAGGGATGTACAGTAGAATATGGTCATGTAGAATATGTGCTTTAAAAGTACTAAGAAACAGCCAATATGTTAATCATAAGCATGTTAATAAGCAATTATTTAATAATGAGAAATGGTCCTTATATTAAAGTGATTTAAAACACAATAACTTCTTATATGCAACATATGTTTCTCATAATATTGCAAAATATTGATTTAAGTATGAAACTACACACAACTTTGTGACTGAGAGATTTAGAAACAAACTGATTTAGAAAGATTAGCAAATATTAGAATATTCAAGTACTCATTTACAAGTACTCATATTTATTTGCACATAAGCTTGCCTACATAAGAAACACTGAGGAACTAGTTCCATTAAAATATGCAGACATTAATATTTTAATGGAAAAACTGTTGCGGCAAAAGAAACATGCCCATCGCCACACTGTGAATGGGGCACATCTCTCTGGGGTACTCAAGAGTCCCCATGCCCACTTCTGGGATGCCTCGTTGTGGAATTAGTTTGATGCAGACCCCCCCAGGGCCTGAGAGGATGCGACTCCAGCCTAAATACATCGTGTCTCACAGTCAAACCACACGGCAGAATGAAAATAAAGCTCCTCCCTCCTCTACTTGTCTGCTGAGAAGACTATGTGCCTCTGTAATGTGTCGTTGCCTTATTTTGGTCTTGTTTTCACTCCCTTTAGACAACTTGTTTAGCGTAAAGATCTTGCACCTGAAAACTTTCATTCATCTCAGGCTTAACAGCTTTGGACGAGAGAAGTTATATGATATAAGCTATTCCAAGTATATAAGTATATATTTTCATAGACCTCTTTAGACTTGATTTGGACATCCTGTTGCAGTAGCATACAACAATGTCATCTTTTAACTATTCTTAAACTTCCACATGAGAAAAATCAAGTAGACTAACTTCCGCTGCCTTCTCAAAAGTCCAAGATATATATATATATATATTCGACAATCAAAAACTTGCACTTAAACATCTCCCAAATGAGGAGGCAAAGATTTCATTGAAAGTTTTAGAGTTTCTTCGAGACAAATAGCACAGTGTGGTGGCCTTTTGAAAATTGGCTGCTGTTAAGTGCAGTAGTTGCCCAAATTGCTCCCCTTTGAGATAAGATGATTAAAATCAGTGGGACATCCGAGTGTAGTGATATGAGCAAAGAACGGTGGGATATCCTCCTCAAAATGCAGACTCCTTTAACCAGGTCACCCCCCCCCCCCCCCGTTGCCTCTCAAAAGCACAATAAACTCATTACAACCCATTAATAATTAACTCTCTCATTTTCCTGCATATGTGATTTATTAGAGAATGGCAAAAAATGAACGAGCCTGTGAGCCTAGGCTGAGGCGGAGCACAGTGGGCAAACAAAGAAAAATGAGCACGGGCCACATTGGATTTATTGAGACAAATTGGCTCTGTGTATTAGAGCAATTAGAAAAATCACTTTCTTTTTAGAAGCATGCCACCAGAAAGCAACTCTCTATTTTTGGTATGAACACTGCAGAAGTCAATAAAGCCATTTGCTGTCAGCTGAGTAGAATTCTAGAGAGTCTAGCTTCAAGGTCAGAAAGAAGCCAATCAATGTCACTTTAATGCAAACTGGTTCATTGATAGTACATCTTAGGCGTCCCACACAGCTATTTTCTAAATACACTGAAGAAAACCAAGTTTCAATAACATTTCATAACATTAATACAATGATAGCTCCATGAATTTACGATTTTACGCAGTAGCACATCTCCTTCTCCAATAAAGTCTCTGAAGCAAATTCTGCTACAAACACTTGCTGGGAAAAAAGCTGATTTTATAAAAGAGCAAGTGCCAAAACCAGTAGTGATCTGATGCTAGAAAGAGCAAGCCATCAAACGAGTGTTTGTTGAGAAAAATAGTTTGTGCATGTTGTGTGCACTGGAGTTTTTAGTGCAAGACTGGGTAGCCTTGGGTCCAGATGGACATGTTGACATCCGAGGATGAGTGATTTTCTGGAGTGATGAAAGAGAGAAAAAGAGAGAGAGATTAGGGAGAGGGCCAGAGTCATGTGGACAGAGCTGCACTGGCAGATGCTTCCATTCGCAATAAACAGCATCAGCATAAAACAGCTCTGTCCTTAGGGGAGACAAGTGGAATGATCTAGCCCCCTGTTCAAAGCGCTTTAGCATGCTGCTTATCAAAAGCTTCCTTTATTATTTTACTGTGGCATGACACTCAATTGCTTTTTCTCTCTTTCTCTCTCATCATACGCTCGCCGGTCATTAACAGACAAAAATTATGGCAGCCCTCCTTTTAGAGGTCAAGTGCTGCCCTGGGCTCCTCCTTCTCCATGAATTACTTCAGCATTGACACCAATTATTAAAATACATCTTCATTAGATCTCGCTTCAGAGCCCCATCTGTGGAGCAGCCAGGAGCCATCTTCACCACCCCATCGCACTTAATTTACCAAGATCAAACTCATTGCCTGAGCCACTCAAAGCACCAACATGAGCAGGGCTGAGCAGTGCCTCCCAAAAAAGCTCCTTCAATTCGGTTTACTGCTAGTCTATGTATGTGAGAGCAAAGAAGAAAAAAAAGCTACCATACGACTTCATCCAACATCAATTTGCACTTCAAACCGATGCAAAAATACACAGCTTTCCTCACAAAGCAGAAAAAGGGAGGAGTGCTTGCGATCACAGAGAATATCAGTGAAGTGTTCAGGTGCTGCTGTGAGTTCAAATTTCGGTAAGAATTCATATGATGCACCATTTAACGAAAACGGTGGTGCTGATGTGGTTTATATTTCAAAAGCAAAAAGCAATGCATGCCATCACAGTGCCGAAGAGTCAGACTTCTATTTTCCTGAGAGTGGATGTCAGCGGTGAAGAAAAACCTATTAGGGCAAGAGGAGGAGCAAGTTTTGCCAGCATCCTCCTTATTTCAGTGGCACATGAAAGCGGAGGCATTGAATTGCTTTTCAAATGCAGTAGGCCATGCCACACACTCAATCCACCAGTGTATCCGATTTGATCCCCCAAGCAGAAACACAAGCAGAACCATTGATTGATACCACCAAGTAAAGGGAATCTGGGGGAAATAGGGAATAAGAGTGTGAGAGAGGTCTAAACTGCATTTTTTTAAATGAGGTCTAAACTGCATTTCTTAAAAAGCTCACGCTGCTTCTAAAGCACGTATTGACAAATTGTAACTGTCGACAATCATGCTAATCTCCAAGAGTACGATTTGGGATGAAAGGGCACAGAACATTAGGGTTTTGGGATTTTTTTTTTCTCAAAAGGTCAAGCACAACAAAAAATATTATTCCATTTCACTTCAAAGCCTGTGAGCATTTAGATAAATGAGAATTTCCTGAAGACAAGCTCAAAAAGTGGTCTGCCTTTTACTGGATTCACAATGTTATCAATAATTAAACCAGTCTGACAGAGTAGTTCCAAATGTTTTTACACTGATGAAAGAAGTTTTAGATAAAATTTGCATAGCTTCCAAAACTTGCCAACTTACCAAATATTTCAATTAGATTGCAACATTAGAAGCATGTTTCAAAATGATGCAAACACAGACTTAGAAATTTTACAATTTTTGTGTGCAAAAAAGTCTTGCAGCACCATGATTCATTGCAACTACAGGACATAAAAAATGCCATTATTTATATACCACGCAAATAAATAAATAAATAAATAAATGCTGAGGTGATAACATCACTTTCATAATTGTATTACAAAATGAAGACCGTTTAAACTTGCATTCTGTCTGCAGTTTGGCCCCATTCCCCAGAAGCTCAAAAAGACTACTTTTTAATACAGTAGGAGTCTGGAGGTTTTGAAAGACATAGATCTAAAACCCCTGTTGATCACTAAATCCTTGTTTCGTTAAAAGCTATTTAACACCAGGGCCTTTGAGCAGTGGAGGAGAAAGAGATTCTGTATCGTAGCAGAAAAAGAGGAAAGTGAAATGGAGCAGCTATCTATACCAATACTCAAACACCAGTAAGACTTACACTCTGGGGGAAAACTAGATAACAGATGCCTGTTTTGTATACTTTACAGAGGGCAAGAACACATTTACACCTCCTTGACTCATTGTTCATTACTTGGCAGTCTCCAGATAAACGCTTTAGCTATAAGCGAGTTGTAGAGAGCGCTTTTCCCTGGCCCTTCCAAGCAGACCACACTCAGCACTACATAAAGCACTAGTTGTGCAGACAAATGAAGCAAAGCTTGACCAATGACTGCTCTGCCAGCTCTGCTATGAGGATTTATAGCGTGAGGCAAAACTGAGCATCTGTAAGGCCTTATAAAGTAATTCATCCCTGGAGACTGCCAACTGCACCTAGTCTCGAAAAACACTGGAGACAGGGTGAAGACACCACCTACCACCTCCTCTTCCAACTGGTGCTGTACAAGTATATTTTTGATATGCAGTCTTAGCAGTAAACTAAGACTAACTCATCAGATGGCAGACAGTTCAAAGTCAGTACGATTACCGATGGTATAAGATCACTCTCTCTTCCCTTCCACTCTCTTTCAGTGGCAAGGTTTACCACTGCTTAATAATCTTTGAATTAAAAGTGGTACGAGGAAGTGAGATTCTATTCACTGGGTGAAAGTTCCCAGAATGTGTCCAAATCACATCTTACTCACTTCAAAGCTTGAGTCACAGAATCCTAGCTTCGGCTTAAAAGAACTGCTGCAACTATCAAACACAAAGAAGCATATTTCATTCATGAAGACGTTCAGTTAGGGTTCAGAAACAGACCTGGGGAGAGTCGAGTCAGTGGGTATGCTTCAGGCGTAATTGATAGGAACTGAGCCAAAGATGGGTCCCTGAGGAACTCCTCAACTCTTACTTATAAAACCTACACATTTACAGAGAAAAACTACAGAAACAATACAAAGTGTAGACGACTGAAACCGAAACACAATTATATCTAAAAAAAAAAAAAAAAAAAGTACTTGGCTTCACAGGAACAGGCTGTGTTTCTGTCAGTGTCTCAGAAGAGGAAGTACAAACCCCAGTAGCAATCAGCATTATAGTATTCAAGAGTCATATAGGCACTTATGCACATCTAAAACCACATCTTATACTTAAAGTGTTGCTGGATGAAGTTTAACAGGCCAACATAATGTCGATACTGGAGGATAAGAGGAGTTATCTGGAGCTCTGCCAGTGGGCTAACGCTAGCAAACTCCCAAGACCGTGGTCAATCTGCTCTCAGATCAGTTCACTTCAATAACTGATCATCTGACTGCCGCTGCACACATGAGCAGACTCTTCAATTGTGCTCAATGTCTGACAGGCCCTCTGCAATGCCCCTTCATGAAACAGGCATTAAAATCTACCGAGGCCACTCACTGTCAAAGGTTCAACTTACTGCCTTGCCGAAGGAAACATCCACTTTATCCTTCTCCAGCAGTGTGAATAAACAAGGGAAGCAAACAGAGAAACAAACTGGCCAAAACAAGAGTGAAACTCTCTGTACTGTAACTTTCTCTCTCGTTCTTTCTTCCTCACTGTTTCTCAGGGGGCATCCAGTGAAGCGGAAAGCCAGCCAAGCTAACCAAGCATGTCTGTCCTCTGCTCCTATCGAAACCCACAGCCGCTTAAATAACGGTTCCCGTGAAGGAAGAGGGATGCTTTGTAAACTGACACTGTGCTGACATGTAAAGTACGCTTCCAACTCTGCAACTCTGCTAATTGGCACAGAGCTAAACGCTTACTTAATCTGATTGTAGAGACAACATAAAAAAGGGGAAGTAGGTGAAAACTGAGACAGTTTTATAAAGATAATTAACATTTCACAGAGACGATTGGTTTCTGAATGTTTAGCCAGATGAAAGCAGGTATCAGGGAAGCTGAAATGACGTGTGCATATATGTGATTATTGGAAGAGGCAAAGCAGGTTTTCCTTACCTCTGGATTTAGAAGAGAAGGACAGTGAAAGCTGGCTGAACATGTCCGGGCTCTCAAACCGCTCTTCTTTGACTTTGAGCCAAAAGCAATTTTCCGCCATCTCCTGAGGCACTATCTGCAAGCACAGAAAAACTCCATCAAACACCAGCAGGAATAGAGTAAGCAAGCAACAGTGCACACTTAAGCACACACACACACACACACACACACATAAAGCATGAATACCTGATGCTTACATTACTCCAGTTTTCTGTGACACAATCCTTCAGAAATCATTCTAATATGCTGATTGTGACGATCGCAACAGAAAAGGAAATGGAATGGGAACTCGGAAAACGAGGGGTCTCGGAGGACGAGAAGACTAACGAAGAATCTCGGAGGACGAGAAGACTGGGATATGAAAGGAAAGGACTCCATACAGATAACAGGAAAGGACTGGTAAATATAGGGAGGCTAATGACAATTAAGTGAAAGCACCTGGTGCAATTAGCAGGTACAATTACTGTGATGAAGGGACAAGACTAGTGGAATTCTAGTGCCTACGGATAAGTGCCTAAGGGGAAGTGAGTCCACTAGTGGACACCCAGGGAAACAGAGACTAGACAGCGTGACATTACCCCCTCCTCCACGGAGCAGCTGCCAGATGCTCCACCCGAACCCAAGAGAAGACCAAAGACACAAAGAGACCAGGAGGGAGGTGGAGTGGCAGAGGACCAGGGGGAGGGACGGAGGGCCAGGTAAACAGGGGAAAACAGAGACAAGAGGACCAGGTAAAATGGGGAAACAGAGACAAGAGGACCAGGTAAAATGGGGAAAACAGAGACAAGAGAAGTGCAACACAAAACAAGGAGTCCAGGAGGGAGGTGGACCGGCGGAGGATCAAAGGGAGGGACGGAGGGCCAGGTCCTTAGAGGGAAACAGAAAGAAAGACACAGACAAGAAACCCAGGAGGGAGGTGGACCGGCGGAGAATCAAGGGGAGGGACGGAGGGCCAGGTCCATAGATGGAAACCGAAAGAAAGACACAGACAAAAGAACAAAACAAAACAACCACAAAAACACAAGTCCAGGAGGACATAACATGACGCCAACCAGGGCGGAGCAGAAGACCACCACATCCGTGTGGTCGAGGCAGCAGCACCCCAGGGCGGAGCAGAAGACCACCACAACTGTGTGGTCGGGACGGAAACCCCCCAGGGCGGAGCAGAAGACCACCACAACCGTGTGATCGGGACGGAAACCCCCCAGGGCGGAGCAGAAGACCACCACAACCATGTGGTCGGGACGAAAGCCCCCCAGGGCGGAGCAGAAGACCACCACGTCCGTGTGGTCGAGACCGAAACCCCCCAGGGCGGAGCAGAAGACCACCACATCCGTGCGGCCGAATAAACAGGAGGACAAGTCTGGTTGGGCAAGTCTGAAACAGAAAACATGAACAAGTTAAGGGTAGCCTCCGTGGCCACAACAGGATCCATCGGGTGCTCAGAGAGTTCGACTGAGACGTGACGAGACTCTGGAAGTTCCGCAGAGGCGAGGAGAGACTCTGGTGGATCAGCTGAGCCGAGGAGAGACTCTAGTAGTTCAGCAGAGACGTGGAACAGCTCTGGTAGTTCAGCAGAGACGTGGAGAGGCTCTGGTAGTCCCTCAGAGACGTGACGAAACTCTGGTAATCCCATGGGGTTTATACTGGATTCCAGAAGATCAATGCTGACTTGACTCTGCTCATGAAGATTATTGGTGACTTGTTCTTGTTCATGAAGATCATTGGTGACTTGCATTTGTTCATGAAGAACATTGGTGACTTGTATTTGTTCATGAAGATCAATGGTGACTTGCCTCTGTTCATGAAGATCCATGGTGACTTGCCTCTGCTCATGAAGATCACTGGTGACTTGAATTCTTCCATGAAGAACCCCGGTGACTTGACTCTGTCCTTGAAGATCACCAGTGACTTGACTCTCTCCTTGAAGATCACCAGTGACTTGACTCTGTCCTTGAAGATCACCAGTGACTTGACTCTGTCCTTGAAGATCACCAGTGGCTTGACTCTGTCCTTGAAGATCACCGGTGACTTGACTTGACTTTGAAAGCTTAACGGTGACTAGCCCTGACTCTGGAGGGTCAACGGTGACTAGCCCTGACTCTGGAGGGTCAACGGTCCACGAGCACCTGACTCGACTCTGGAGGGTTCACGAGCACCTGACTCGACTCTGGAGGGTCCACGAGCACCTGACTCGACTCTGGAGGGTCCACGAGCACCTGACTCGACTCTGGAGGGTCAACGAGCACCTGACTCGACTCTGGAAGGTCCACGAGCATCTGACTCGACTCTGGAAGGTCCACGAGCACCTGACTCGACTCTGGAGGGTCAACCGGAACCTGACTCAACTTTGGAAGGTCAACGGGCACCTGACTCGACTCAGGAAGGTCAACAGGAACCTGACTCGACTCTGGAAGGTCAATGGGAACCTGACTCGACCAGCTTGGGCAGTGGCGTTGGACCGGCAGTCATCTTGGGCAGTGGCGATGGGTCGGCGGCCATCTTGGGCAGTGGCATTGGGCCGGCAGCCATCTTGGGCAGTGGCGATGAGCTGACGGCCATCTTGGACAGTAGTGCTGGGCTGGCGGCCATCTTGTGCTGTGGCGCTGGGCTGGCGGCCATCTTGCGTCGTGATGCTGGGGTGGTGGCCATCTTGCATCGTGGCGCTAGGTTGGTGCCCACCTTGTGCTGTGGCGCTGGGCTGGCGGCCATCTTGTGCCATGGCGCTGGGCTGGCGGCCATCCTGTGCAGTGACGCTGGACTTGCCGACATCATGGGGAGTGCCGCTGGGCTGGCGGCCATCCTGTGCAGTGACGCTGGACTTGCCGACATCACGGGGAGTGCCGCTGAGCTGGCGGCCATCCTGGGCAGCGGCGCTGGGCCGGTGGCCATCTTGTGTAGCGGCGCTGGGCTGGAGGCCATCTTGTGCGGTGGTGTTGGGCTGACGGCCATCTTGTGCAGTGGCATTGGATCGGCAGCCGTGTGCTTCCTCTCCCCTCTCCGTCCGCCATGGTGAGACGGCGGCTCCGATCCGTTCCACACGAGCCCAGGGTCGAAGGGGGGCCATAGTGGAGAGCGATGCCGGACTTCCTCTCGACCACTAACTCCTTTGCGACCTCCCCTGGTCCCACGGAAAACAACCAGGCGGGTTCCCCCAAAACCACTCCTATCCCGCTCGGTGGCTGGGGAGGAAACATGAAAAGACATACCGCTGGATCTTTAGGGGATGGAGTCCTTCTGTGACGATCGGGTTCCAGTAAGACACAGAGAGAGAGATAGATCCAATTGCAGGTAGATTTATTATTGGGGTAACCCAAAACGTAATGAAAACAAGCCAGGGTCAAAACCAAAAAGCAGTCCAAAAACAAACAAACAAAGGAAGGAACAGAAAAGGAAATGGAACGGGAACTCGGAAAACGAGGGGTCTCGGAGAACGAGAAGACTAACGAAGAATCTCGGAGGACGAGAAGACTGGGATACGAAAGGAAAGGACTCCATACAGATAACAGGAAAGGACTGGTAAATATAGGGAGGCTAATGACAATTAAGTGAAAGCACCTGGTGCAATTAGCAGGAGTGCAATTACTGTGATGAAGGGACAAGACTAGTGGAATTCTAGTGCCTACGGTGAGGTGCCTAAGGGGAAGTGAGCCCACTAGTGGACACCCAGGGAAACAGAGACTAGACAGCTTGACACTGATATGGTGGTCAAGAAACGCTTAATATCAATGCTGAAAAGAGTTTGGCTGTTTAAGAATTTTGAGAATTTATTCATAATTATTTGATGAATAGAAAGTTTTAACTTTTTTAAAGCATTTGTTTAAATGTTTTTGTTTAGTTTTTTGCAACAATGTAACAGTCTTTAAAGTCCACATGAAATCAAAATGTACACTATTTGCTTTGTGAAGAGCACACTGATAGCATTGAGATTAAACCAAGTTAATCCACTGGAAAAATAAATTGTGTGTCTTTGTAATATTCAATAAAAATCGGAAAATTTGGAATGGAATGGAATTTCTTCTCTGATGACATCGGATTGACAGCTTGGACATAATATCCTTAACTACTCCCCTCTAACTGTTAGTTAGCTGCGAGTCAGAGATGGTGAGGAGGAGCGCTAAAATGAAAACACAACCTCTATTCAATATTTTGTTTCAGTTTTAAATCACAATATTAAAGGTAGCAACATGCTGTTCACACTGACTATAAGGTCACTTTAATTAATTTATTGCATACTTGCTGAATAAAAGTATGACTTTTACCTACCCTAAACTTTTAACTGGTAGTGCACATAGTAGTGTATTTTTCTTTTTTTTATTACATGCCTTAAGTTTTGGACTTTTAAGTTAAAAACAAACTATTTTAATTGAAAAATGCAATAATATGCCTATTATGTGCTTAAGGAAAACATACTAGATAACAATCAGATAATGTAATTATAGAGGAATTCCTCACAATTGATCAGTCACTAATTACCCACACAACCCATCAACTATACTGTGAAAATATGTTGTTCTTATTCTAGAAAGTATGTGCACATCCCTTGTTTCTGTGTGTCTGTTTATGTCTGGGGTTAGAATTAGGATCAAAGTGATGTAAACTAGCGGAGAGAGGTGGCTCTATGATAGATAGACAACAAGAAAAGTATATTCAACAGTATATACATACATATCACATATTTCCAAGAACTCTGTGGAGTATAATTAGAATCTGGATACAATAGACTGGGAAACTGTCGGCATCACTAAGAATTACTAGATTTACGAATAAAAACAATTTGCATTCTATTTTTATTATAAATGAGAAATGGTCATTTACTCAACCTCAATAATAATTTAAAGAAAATTATACGGCTGAGTATGCATCATTTTGCATAATTTAATTTACAGTGTTACATGATCGTTTCAGTATTTGATTTGATTTGTTTAGGTAAGATATAATTATTTCTTCATAGTGTTTAGTAAGTTTTGAGGATTATGAATATGCATGTCTAACATGGTGAAACACTCTGGTAATGGTAATCAAGTCAAGTCAAATCAAGTCTGCTTTATTGTCAATTCTTCCACATACATATACAGAGAATTGAAATTGCGTTACTCTCAGACCCTTGGTGCATACAGATAACACTTAATAGTAGAGCCTAAAAATCTAACTCAAATATAAAATAAAAAATACAACTATACATTAAGGGCATGTAAAAAATTCTAAAAATAAAAATAAAGTTAAATAAAGCAGTGTGAGGCACATGGCAGATCGAGTGCAAACCAGTGAAGTGAACAAATAGTGCAGATAAAAAGAAAAAAAGATTGTAGTGCAAAAAAAGCTTATTCAGTCTGATTAAAGTGACAAAGGGCTAAAAAAGCAGTTCTTTTGTTTAAACTGACTGATGAGGTAGTAGAATGAGGTAGTGAGCAGACCAATGCTGCACAAAGTGACTGGTGCATGTCATCGTATATTGTGTCATTGTATGTAACGGTAGTCATTCAACTACATTTAATTTAGTTGTTCATCCTGGAGCCTACTTTGCAGCATTTTCTCGACATGATCCACATTACTGGACGGTATCAGATCGCATTTACTAAGTCAGAGTGGAACAGTGAAAATACAAAGAGACTGACAGAGTGAAAAACGAACAGTCTCATTAGTGTGCTGCCTCATAAGGGCACTTGTGAAAAATAAATGAAAAAACAAACCTTGACTCCTCCAAACAGAGTAATTAGCACAAGGCTCAGCCAGACTGACCTTGTTAATGCTCAAGCAGCAGAAAGAAATACTGTAGCTTCCTCTCGCCTTGGGCAGCTACACCCATCTCTGGGCAGAAAGTGACCAGCTCCAAACGGTCTTAGCCGCAGATGCAAGCAATCATTTACTTTCCCATAAGGTAATGCGGCTCCCCTGTGTGGGTGTTCTAACGGTTGGAGAAATTACATTACAGCACCTCTAGGCAACAATCTCCGATGTGGCTGTTTGAAAGTTCGTTACATGCTTTAGGGAAAGATCGGGAGGAGTGCAGCCGCTGGAGTGTTTCCCGACTTCACCGCTGCTGGCTACATTCACTGTCTGACTGTTATCTTGCTCTGTTGTGAGAGATGGAGGGGGTCTCCGGTGGGTGATTTAAAATAGCAAGAATCAAACCGATTAGCATTCTCATTTTCATTCTCTTTCACTCTCTCCATCACCGTCACACAGCATAAAGACACTTGAGAGATCTCAGCATTACCATGCATGCAAGAGTATGAAAGACAGAGCAAACATATGTGTCAGTAAATAAGGTGCTAATACTTCAATTTTCAATACTTTACTTTATTTAATATTTTATCAGCTCAGACATTTTGCCACTGCTTCAAACCTGGCTAACCGTAACATATTTATGACAATTTAGTTCACTAAGTGTTTTGATATAAGAACTGTATTACAATATGTAAAACGGTTTCTGTGCTGATGCCAAATGTATTCATTCATTTGTTAATAATAATCAAATTTTTGGCTAGTCTATCAAGTTCAAAATAAAAACAAGCAAATAATAAAAATCATCAACAAAATTACCAATGTTTTTTGTATTGATTAAAGTATTTAACTCACTAATTACATCCAACTGTAGGCAATCCGTCTTTTATTAATCGTTTGGGGTGGTGGGGTTAATAGTTTAGTTTATTTAATAGTTTAATTTAAAACAATGTAAATTCATCCTCAGGGGAACAAAAATCTGTAGCACAACCATTTCAAATGTGATAAGAAATGTTTCTTGAGCAGGATCATGTGATACTAAAAGGATCATGTGACACTGAAAACTGAAGTAATGCATGCTGAAAATCTACCTTCGTCATTTAGGAATAAATTATATTTTAAAAAACATTAAATTAGACAAGAGTTATTTTAGATTGTAATAGTTTTAAATTTTTATCAAATAAATACTGCCTCCACAAACAATTATTTTAGTAAATAAAAAATGTAATACATCATGGAAAATACACAGTACAATATTACTGACTGTAATTTGCTCACTCTCCATACCACACAAAGTACACTTAAAAGAATCACTACAAAAACAAGGGGTGTTGCCCTTGAGGCTAAATGGATCCTTCTTTGTGGCTCTTTAGCTTTTGAACATTGAGTAGCCCTGATTTATACCATTTTTGATTGCTAATTGAGTTTCTTGCAAAGAGTTTTATTTTATTTTATTTTTCTCCATTAGACTCTGAATGTTGCATAAAGAAGTTAAAGGCAAGGTCAAGCAGAAGCATGAAAAAGTATAAATAAATTAATCCAGTTTTCAGACTGTTAAAAAGTCCCCAAGGCGATGGGTAAATTAATGATTGAGAGTTAAAAGCAAAAAGACGAAGTGAAAAGGTTAACCCATAGAAATCGCAATGGAAGATTACACAACATTGTTTTATATATTTGTGTTTTGTTTCATTTTAACTCAAAAATGTATTCAATTACAGCCAGAATGTGTGTGCAAGGGCACTTAAGTTAATGAAATGGTTTACAACCTGATTTCTTGAAAGGAAGGCAGAGTGGCGACTCGTGAGCCTCATGGCTCGACGCTCTTTTTAATAAGCTGCGTGTACTCATAGGCTTTGGAACATCAACTCCCACTGAAAAAGTCACACTCTCTTTTTCATCCTTTCATTTAGTCTTCCTCTTACACACTGGGAAGGCTAGATTACTGCTGACCTTGGAGTGTTATGCTGTTCTCAGAACACGTGTTTTTAAATCATATAAGCCCTAGTGACGTTCACTGTCTTACCTTGGACCAGTTCACCCGCTTCATGACACTTTCAGGTTTGTAGGTCTTCTTGGGCACCAGCCCATAAGGCAGCTGTGCAACGAGTGGAGGAGGAGCCAAAGGCATACCAGGTGGTGGGGGAGGGCCTCCTCCAGGAGGTGGAGGCGGTGGTGGTGGCCCAGAGCTGGGTGGAGGTGGTGGAGGAGGTGGAGGTCCTAGAGATGCAGGACAAGGAGGAGGTGGTGGAGGAGGTGGAGGTGGAATTCCTCCTGGTGGTGGCGGTGCTTGCGGAACAGCACCGGCTGCTCCAGGTCCTGCTGCAACCTGTGAAGGGATTAAAAAGAGTCAAGAGACAAGAAATGCCAATCTTAAGAGAGCACTGTGAGCCAAACATTCACCTCAACCACTCCCGTTCAGCCTCTACACCCAAAGGCCCATGCTTTTATCACCATTATATGTTCGACCCCATCAGAACTAGCGGGTGAGACAAGGGCAAAGGAGAGTGGAGGATAAAAGACAGTGTTTACAGCAGCTGACTTTTCAATTTTAGGAGAGTGCATTAAAACAAGTCTAAAAATCGGAGAAAGTGAGAAAGAGAGTGGAGAGATAGGGGTGAAGGGGCTCCTCGCATGCATTAAATAAGAGTTGATAAAAGCAGATGGATGACTTGAAGCTGCTGTGGCCTTCCCTCCGGGAGCTGGTTCCCTCAGCAGCACTGAGCATCTGCCTGTCTAGTGTGCAAAGCACTGCCTCCTGAGAGCCAAGTAGGGGCCAGCGCTCAGAGGAGCCTGAGCCCACCGCCCGATCCTCTAACTGTGGAAACTGGGACATGGCAATTCCTGAGGGGCAGGTAGTCACATTGAATATGTAAATAAATAAATGGCAAGTTGGTCAATGTGACTGGTAGACTCTTCTGGAATGTACACACCTGTCAGGTGTATGGGCTCTCAGAGGAGCAATTTGACATGTGTAAGTGATAGAACAGTTATCTAGGTGGAGACAGGAGTCTTTATTTTTTTATTTTTTATTTTTTTTTATCCAGTGTATCCCATAGAACAGAGTCCAAAAGTAACACTTGCCTGGTGCCAAACGCATGTACAAATTGGATTTGGTAAGCAATTAAAATGTGAGAAGCTGTAAAAAGTCAAATGGGATGAAAAAAAAAAATATACTAAAGAATACATGCCTCAAATTTACATTTTAACACAATTATTGTTATTATTATTTAGCTGTAAAATATTATATAACTATTACATAACTATAGAAAACAAAAACAGATCCACAATTTACATTAGGTCGAGCGAGAGTTAATTGTGGACCCTACTTCAGGAAATGTTCAATGCAGAATACTGAGATAAAGAAGACGAGATGAAGCTTAACTCTGGGTAACATCAGGATTTATAGAACAGCATAGCATAACCCATTTCTATGGGCCTCGTAGGATTCTTGTAAGCTTGACACACACACATAACTTAAAAGCCATTTCAGTTTCAGATTAGAGGCAGAGTATGAAAAAGTGACTGACACTGTGGGCATAACTCAAAAGAAATAAACAAGTTTATGATGATCATCTTTTATTGTTTTAAAGACGTAACAACATAAGCGTTCATTCATTCCATACGGAACATACTTAACTTGTGATTACACCTAATGACAAGACAGTATCGATATTCGTTTGCGGATGAAATATGAAAAGTGCTTTGTGTTGACTGATTCACTGCGTTTAATCATAAAGCATAACAGATGAGAGTAAACCATTAGACTTGATTAACATGTAAATTGCTTCTGTAATTTGGTAATAGATTGAGCATATGAATAGGATGCAGCCACCTGAACCTTTAGCAGTAATGAGAAAAGTAATCTGGCTTGAATGCTCATGCAACTGGTGGTGCCAGGCAGTCGACCTCTCTGCTCCATCCTCTAGATCTTTAACCTTGAGCCACAATCCAGGGTTTTCCTTTATTGGTCCATTTTATTTTCTTCCTTGACTTTCCTAGTAACTGAAGATAACTGAAGATCACAAGATGGTATCCAAGAAAAGAAGCCATTATGGAGGAGTCAGGTCTCAATTCATCCATTAAGTGATAAGACTGAAGGCGTTAAATGTCCTGACAAATCAATCTTGCTCTGCTTGCAACAGAATAAACAGGTATTCTGAATCATTCATAAAGGGTGGCCAAGTCTCTTTAGCAACAAATGATATGCAAATGCTTCAATTAAGACTCCCAATAGACCAGATACGACTTGACCTTTGGATGATTACAAACCATTCTTCTCTTTCATCACCCCCCACACCATTTTCTTAAATCTTACTTTGTGCCTCATCACTGCATAAAGAAAAAGTTTTTTTTTTTTTTTCTTAAGCAATTCCCCTCTCTGCGCTCCAGCCTCAGTTCAGTTGATTAGGAGAATGATATGTGTCAAGCCACATTTTTATATGCATTACCGAGTGTTTGATTACACAATGCAGGCAGTGGATTGTTTATTAGAGAGGAAATTAAAAAGGTGTAGGAGCATCATGCAGGAAGCCGAGGTCCCTTGACGAGTACCCTGTCCCATGATTATGCGTCTGTCAATCTCCAGCCCGTTGTGACCCATTTTCTCTTTTAAGTTTAATACAAGAGAATGGCAAGCAAATTAGCTGCTAAATTAGAGCACCGTCATTTCCGCATTGCTTTGGCCCTCTGTGGCAGCTTGTGGCGTGCTGCAGACCCTCTAGCCATGGTTCTGGAATGCTAATCAGCCTCCAGCACTCAATTTTCTCTAGCCATACTCTTTATGAGCCCTTGTTCTCTTTAAACAATATCCATCATTTAGACCAATTTTACAACCAAAACCCATTTTACACAGGAAAATGTTTCATTTAAGGCTCCTTTCCTCCTCTGTTTTCATTTTGGCTTCTTATCTCGGTTTAAAATGCAATTTACAACCAGACAGTCTGTTTTGATAAAGGTCTAAGCTGGCCATAGACCTGAATTTTCTGGCCGTCTCCCATACCATTCAGCTGCACTAATTAGCAGTCAGCATGTCTAATACTTATCTGTTATAAATGGACAGGACAATATCAAGAAGACAAGCATCCATTTACAGTCTCCACGGGTGGGAGGGCGCTCTTGGTAGAAACAGTCACAGTTTGGGTAATTAACTAGGGCTAACACAAAATTAAACCATCTCAATCTCATCTCTGATGAGCAAGAGGCAAATTCAATTAGATTTGGTTACTACTGAGGGTTACAATACTCTAGTTAAATGGAAAGATGGGGTCTCATCTTCACTTCCAGCTGGAAGTGGTGCTGGGAGCCTGTTCCATTGTGTTCCTGTAGCTAACGTGGAAAAGAACGATAATAGCAACCCAAAACTAAAGGTTCGCTTCCCAGGGAACAGACAAACTGCTTGCTTCATATACTTTCTAGCTTCTAAGAACTGCAAGTATTCAGAGTATAGAGATTGTGTTTTACAAGATTCACCATCACAAGCTATTTATATGCTGGATATGTGAAAAGGATTATGGCCTAATTCTGTAGCATGCATTTGTAATGAATGATTGCACAGCATCTGTTGATAGTCTGGAGACAATACAGAAAATCAAGGCTCTGGATGATCAGTGAGAGGTAACAGCTTTGAGCAACCTGTTAGAAGGTATAAAAAAATGCTGATTTTCAATGATGCTGGCGGGCGGCTGCATTGAGCATGCTGGGAAGGCGGAGGGAATGGTTGGGAGAACACCCACCTTGCAGTTTCTTTCGCTGATGCTTTTTTCTGCCTCCCTTAGCTTGTCTCTCTCACTAATCAACTGGACAATTGAGGGACAGACAGACAGACATATAGAGAAACAGAGCAACGGTAAGGCAAAGAGAGATTTTATAGCTGGAAGAGAAGAAACAAGCAAAAGCCAATTGCCAACTTTACTTAAGGTCACATGGCAATAAAACTTGGGGACAGCAAGAAATTGAATGCAAGTAGCCGACTTGTTTGCCTACTAATGAAGTAATACGGGATTTCATTAGCCGTTGTTGTGTGCTTTGCAGGAGTGAATTCATAAATTAAGAAAACCATTAAACACCCTCACACAGTTCCAGACAAAATTGAGTGCAACAGTGCCGCCCACATTTTCAGCAGACCTGGTTCTGGAATTATTTTGCCCATAGACATTTTTAAAAAGTCTTAAAGATTTAAAAGTGCTTTATGGAAATAGTTTGGTGCCAAAAACTTTTGTCTCAATTTAATTGTTTTAATTCTCTGACTGAAGTATTTATTTATAAAATATTTTGGCAGAATCATGGGTAATGCAGTTTTTCACTCGTAATTCTACTATTAATTGATGTCAAATGTAAAAATAAGTTTAAATAATGCAGGCTCATGGCTCAAGTTATTATTAAAAATCAGTTCCCCTATGGAGAAAATGACTATGATTTTTACTTCCGGAACCCGACTGTTGCATTCTATTGGCTCCATTCATTTCCATGATGCTTTTGTTCCAATAATGTACAATTCAAAGGAAGTTCAAGGCACAAGAGTCGGGAATGCAGTAAATTGGTTGTTGTGCATCTTTTAGAGTTGCTTCTGGAATCCTGTTCTTTCAAGTCTTTCCCATCATTTCAATGCCTAATGACACACTCAGTGAATTTAGTGCAAGCATTTAGATTCAGCGATACTTTACTCCCGCTTTGACCTTGCTATAAGCAGCCTCTTTAAAAAAGAAAAAAGAAAAGGGGAAAAATAACATCTTAACAGCCTATTTTCATTCAGAGGAAGCATACTTAACTGCCTCTAAAATACACTTATAAGGTGCAGATTCCCCATACTGCATGTAGGGCAGAATCGAATATTAAAGACATGTAATGGATAAGAAGATGGATACTTCAATGGTGAAGACTGTGGAAAAACTGCTTCTTGTTCGTAGTGTTAAGTAAGCTTTGTTTTTTGTTTGTTTTTTAATCTTTATTTTTGAGAATATAAAAGGCATAACAGCAGTCAACACACTGAAAACTGTCAAGAAGAACAGCAGCATCTTCATATTCCTTGTGATCGTTTCCTCAAAGACAAAGAGAAAGAAGGATGGCACTGCACTGCATCTCAAACGAATCAGCCTTTAAAGCTGAATGGACAAGCAGTGTCCCCTGTTACTGACCATGGCAACAGTGCAGGGCACATGGCAACCAGCTCTGTGATTCTATGCGAAGTGCTGTCCTTATCGGCATCATTACTGCCAGACTTTTTGCCAAATCCATCCTGGCAGTGGCAATAAGACATGAGTCCAGCCCTGCACTGCACCGCAATGTTACGAGTCCCATGTAGGTCCAGACAGCTGACCACAAAGCTTTCTGATAATCATGAGGTGGTTGCAAAAGATTTCTTCCTTAATATCGCTTGGGTTCTGAATTATTAAGCAAGCTACCATTTGATTCTGCACCTTTGACTCTACAGTGGGTATAGAAAAGAATCACCCCCCTTTAAAATAATCACATTTTGTTGCTTTGCAGCCTCAAATGAAGGCGGACACAGTTTTTGTTTTATCCTTTTGCATTTGATCAGTGCAACTTAAAACATCCAAGTAAAAGACAAAACACCAACATGTCCGAAAAATTTTAGGAGAGTCCATTAAAATAAATAAAAACCCAGTATTACGGAGTTGGAAAAAGGATTACCCCTTTGTGTCAGTATTTTGTCGAACCGCCTTTTGCTTTAATAGGGCACTTATGGGCGTTTTCGCACTGCAGGAACTAGGAGCGACTGTAGTACCGGACTGCCTTTTTTGAGAACCAAATTAGCTCCTACACTGGAGCAGGGTCTAACCCGCACAACCGGTATTACCTGTGATGTAAGTAGACATTGATTGGCGTTCGAAAACGGCCTCACCCACCATGATTTCAACTTATTTCGCAAGTATGATGAACAGCCATAAATGTACGGAAACAGGCACTTCTAAGTTGTAGCAAATGTAGCACTGCTAGTTGTCGTTGGAGATTCTTACTCCTCCTTTCCGTTCTTTCAATCGCTTTACATATATGTCGACATTCCATGTCCATTATTGTGAAACCCGTGAGACACAACAAAAACAGCTCTGATCACAGCATCCTCCTGTTGTTAACATTGTTCTTCTTTGTTAACGTTTTGAACGGCGTACACAAATCACATCGCTGTCGACAGGCTTATATCACGTCCTAGTACAAACTGTCGGTGTGAATGCAACCCTTTAAATGGTACTGGGAAATAGTTTGCGCAAAATCTTCCCAGTATTTTAGTACTGTACATTTAGTTCTGGAACTAAAGCGGTGTGAAAGGCCCTAACTACAGGCCTTTAGTCTGTTGGGATATGTCTTTTTTATAACTTTGCACATCTAGACTTTGCGTTATTTGCCCACTCTTATTTGCAGAACTGCTCAAGTTCAGTTCGATTTGATGGTAATCATTTGTAGACTGCAGTCTTAAAGTAATTCCACAGATTTTCAGTGGGGTTTAAGTCTAGGCTCTGACTAGGCCATGCAAGGACATTCACCTTTTTCTCCTTTAAACACCGTGATCAGTTTTGCTGTGTGCTTTGTGTCATTGTCTTGTCGGAAGGTACCTTTTTCCCATTTAACACTTTCTGGCAAAGGGTGGCAGATTTTCTACAAAAATGTTACTGTATTTTGCCCCATCCATTTTTTCCTTCTATCCTGACAAGCTCCAGTCCCTGCTGCAGAGAAACACCTCATAACAGGATATTATTATCTATGCTTTACTCTAGGAATGCTGTTGTTTGGATGGTGAACTGTATTGGATGTTTGTTGAGGCCAAATAATTACATTTTAGTCTCATCTGCCTCAAAATCTTCAAGGTGTGTTGTGGCAAAGCTCAGCCGTGACTGGATGAGGGCTTTCTTGAGGAGTGGCTTTTTTTTGCAACTCTCCCATACAAGCCACATTTATGGTGAATTTGTGATATTGCTGTCACATGCACACAATGACCACTCTTTGTCATAAATTCCTGCAGCTGCTTCAGAGTAGCTGTAGTCCTCTTGATCGCCTCTCTGACCAGTTTCCTCCTGGCTCTTTCATTCAGTTTGGAGCAATGTCCTGATCCAGGGAGGGTCAGTGTTGTACCAAATAGTTTTCACTTCTTAACAATATAATTCGCTGTGCTTCTAGGCACTGATAAAGCCTTTGGATTTTTTTTTTGTATCCGTCTCCTGTCCACAACTTTTTCCTGGAGATCTTTTGACAGTACCTTGCCACCCATAGTTAATTGTTTGCTTAAGTTACACTACCAAGGACTGAAATGCTCCAGGAAAGATCTTTTCATGCTGAGCTAATCAAAATAAACACAGTTTAAAGTCAAATGGCTTTGTGTGTCATTGAGAAGGTGATTAGATACACCTGATTGAATTTACAAGTTTTAGGAGGGAAGGTGATCCTTTTTCCAACTCAGTAAATCTGTTTATTTTTCTCTCTCTCTTACACGTTGGTGTTATATCTTTCACTTGGATATTTTAAGTTGCACTGAGTAAATGCAGCTGGGTAAAAGACAAACTGTCTGTCTTCATTTCAGGCTGTAAAGCAACAAAATTTGATTATTTTAAAGGGGGTGATTCTTTTCTATACCCATTGTATTCTCTTTCTGTTGAATTTCCATGAAAGAAGAGACAAGGGACCCTTTTAAGAGGCCTAATAATGCATGTACGTACTCTCATTAACTCTAAAAAAAAATACATGAATTAAAAGTGTGAAGCTCTTTTATTATTTTGTTCTTTCCATTTCATATTCAGTCTGTCTGAAATTTTCTGTACCACAGCTTTCATGAGCTCATCCGACTATTATTTTCGCATGAGCTGTTGTGTTGGTTCGTCTGAATAATGGCTCTTTTCAATTATGTGTTAAAGGCAAATCTGTTGATAAGCTGTCTTTGCTGTCATCTCTTTGTCATCCTTAAACCTTGGTCACCCTAATGGCACAAAATAATGTGGAAATGGCTGATATTTATGCTATTCAGCTCAAAAGTCTTGAAATGTACATCATGCTCAAACTGCTGCAAAAAGCCTTAATTTAGAGACAATGATTACCATAAAGTATGGAGAGAGGCTTTTTGAAGAGATCACTTTACGTTTCAGTGCATGGTTGCAGTTTTATGATTCTGTCATTATAAAATATAATAAAAATAAAATAAAAATGATTATAATAATTCATTTAAATTAAATAACAACACAGTACAAAATGTTTAGAAACCAAGTTCTACTACCCATCTGTACCAGACGAACAAAGAAGAAGTAGCAAGTGGGTTCAAGTTTGGGTGAGCATAGTCAGTTTTCATGGTGATGTGTTGTGCACCCACAACCTGACAACACTGTGAAACTGTAGTAGGAGAAGAGTTTTACACTGTTTGTCTAATAAAGGGTACAATTTCTCAGCTTTGCCCATGACAACCTATGAGTTTATATCCCTTTCAGATGTGCCAAAACACCCACAGGATATGTGCAACACTCTCATGCTAATATCCCGGTGCTTCTTTATTGAGAGCATTATATGTTCTCTACCATAAGTCTGTTGATGTGAGAATGTTCTGGAGCCAAAGCTTTGAACGTGCCATCAGAGCGCACATTTGGAAGTAGTATGCATCCCAAGGGCTCCGCTTCACTCCTCTACCTGTTAATATGCTAGATGACGACTGAGTTTCAAAGAGAAGAAGATTGCACTGGGGTAAGACTGAAGGACACCTTGGGAAAAACAATAGCTGAATGACACTGTGGTCCAGGAAAGCAAAATAGGAGAGCAGGTGAGCAGTCATTAGTGGGGTTGCGGTGTCCGTGAGGAGGGACACATTGGGTGCACACAATATGGTTGGGATGAATAAGTCTAGAAAAGAAAGGATGATGGTGACTGATGAGGAGCAGAGCACAGAGAGGCCTGGGCTCATGAATATGTGTAAGAGTTGAGAAAGTGATGGACGAGGCAGAAGGAGGGAGGGAGGAAGTCAAGAGTGGGTAACATGCCGTGATTCGGTTCCTGAGGCAGATGAAGTGCAGGGGTGAGGACTGCACACAAATGAAGTGCCAGGCTCTGAGAAGCTCTGCTTTGCATGGGGAGGAACCCATTCCAGCTCTGCCTCCACTTATGCGCCCATTTGGTAAATCTGTGAGAATGAATGGTGATCCAAGCTGTCAGGGTCCTAAATGACAGCAGCTCATAACGGTTGAAGGTGGGCAGGATCTTGCTGGGAGAAGCTGGGGGCAAAAAGGCTTGGAAGTACTGAGAGGTGAAGTAAACAAAAGACAAAGTGCTGGCTTTTCCGACTGCAATATGTTTGGTTTCTGGAAAACTATTTACACTGTGGATGGCTCTTCACAAATGGTGAGATTTTTTTTTCCCTCCTACTAAACCCCATAAGCTAGCAAGCAAGCTACTTATTTTGTCCCAAGACAGCACTAAAATCTAAAATGTTTCAAATTGGGTTTGGTGGGAAATAGCAGTCATTTTGCCGGAGAAGAACTAAGGGTTTTTCTTGACAGGAACGATGATGTGAGAGCCAAAGACGTAACGCAATCCCTCACAGCGTTGATACAATAGCTAGGAACAGGCTGCAATGGAGCAATTGAGAAAAATCAAATCCAACGATTTGAGGGGGAGATTGGCCTTTTATTAAATCATACAATCCCCCAAGTCTTAAAATACCCACTTAGAGCTACACTGCATTTACGATAAAAGATAAAAAGGTTTTAGTTTGACCGAATTAACAGTCTCTCCCTTTGCCGCCACATTAGAAGCTGCATTACCATTCGAAGCAGACATAGAAAAACTGCTTTATATGACCTCACAACACAGAAAATAAGTACTAGTGATCCTTATGTGCTTGTATAGTTTATTTTCAGGGTATTTGATGTATAGCTCATTTTCAGGTCTCTCAGAGTGTCAAGAAGGTTTTATGATGGAGACAAATACTTTAATGCCTGGTAAATAGCCATGGGAGAATACTGTGAGGTGAAGAAAGGCAGTCTGGAACCCCCCCCCCCCCCAAAAAAAGTAGGCGTGTTGCTTCACGGATCTGTAGGATAAAGGGCTCTTCTAAGGCAAAGCGAATCACAAAGCTCTCATGAGGGAAGATAAGAGAAACCTCAGTAGATTTGAAGCCTCTGAGAGTACAACAAAGCACATGTTCGTTTTGTGGTATAATCAGTGCCAACTGAAGGGTAAACTATGCATGTTAAAGGTGAGCACATAGGCAACGGCATTGGTGGTAGCTCCCATTAGCATTTACCTGCGCTTGATACCCTTGGGTAGAGAGCGCAGAACAGCTGAATTGGTCATATCTATAGGGCTGCAAGTGGAGATGAGGGAGAGAAGGGTGTGTACTGTAGGTTAATGTGCAAGTGTTGTTACCTGGGCCTGCAGGGTGTTGATCTGAGACTCTAGCTCTTTGATTTTCTCCTCCTGCTTCTGCAGCTCAGCCTGCGCTTCCTGCCGTGCGCTGAACTCCTCGTCGAACTGAAGACAATAACGCACATACAAAATCCTTGACGTAACCATGCGGAATCCATCAACCACAGGACATATCAACAAATTCAGCAAGTCTCTCCACCTTCATTATCATCATCAACATCTTGATCCAGCCTCAGATTTTACAAGTCACAACTGGTGTCTGAGCGTCATTCACTTATGTGTGTTCGAGTTTTCACACCAATTTTGGAATAATGTTGATGAATATGGAACTAAATAATCTATATTATTTACATTTACCCCACTGTAGTGTTGTCACGGTACCAAAATTTCAGTATTCGGTACCGATACCAGTGAAATTCCATGGTTCTCGGTACCAATTTCGGTACCAAAGCAAAACACAAAAATATGCTAATTAAAAAAAAATAACTTTTTAGCACTAAAAATAAAACCAATGCCATTCTTTATACTTATTTACAGTTGTGTTTAAAGTTTTTCTACAAGTTACATAATTATGAAAAACAGTAAACAAGTTTCCACACAAATTTAATTTGTCTTTTAATTTATGAAATTTAAACATTTTATTTTGGGTAAATAAAGGGAATTTGCTATTAAAATTAAAACATGGAAGAAATATTGTGATTTATTTCTTTAAAAAATAAAGTTTTATTATTTTTTTCAACAGTAGCTGTATCACATACATTTTACTAAATAATAGTAATATTTCTAGCACAATGCCTTTATGTAAAAATTAACTTTTAGGCCTAATGAATGCATATTTGTCATTTGAGTATTGATAATACTACTACTAATTCTACTATCATACTAATGTATATACAATGCACTACAAATTGATGAGCTGCTGGGCTCATGAATATTAATCACGTTGTCTGCGTTCGGTCAAAATGATTTGCTGAAATCAAAACAGGGACGGCAAGAGATCAGCGCCAGCCAATGAAATTGCCATTTGCGCATTAGCTCCGCCCACTACCGGAGAAACCGGTATGTCTTCTGCTTGTTCGAAAATGAATGAATAATTCTAAATTAACTCCATTATTTTGACAGGAGAAGACAACAAAGAATAGTTTACATATAGCGTGTCGATTCAGCGTGGTAAGACTCTCGCTCTCTCTCTTTGCATGTGTGAGAAACAGCGCTATCAGTAAAGCGACGGCGAGTCGTGCTCCTTCACACAGAGTTTACAGAGCATCAAATACAGGTGCGCTGTGCGTCCATTGAGATAAACTGAAAAGTTCAGATCGCTTGATGGAGAGAGAACTCTGAAGCTCAGATGCTGAAATTAATGCAAGTGTCATGCACTTCAGTCGATGTAGTAAACAAACCCGCACGTCTCTGCCATTCATAATTCACACAGAGACGCGCAGAACACGGATTCATATTTCAAACAACTTTTGCGGCTTAACATTTACAGATACTGATCCATCTGGAGATTTGATTTGATTAACTTATGCTTTGACAAATTCCATGACTGTCCATATTAAAATGTAAGTTTCATTTTCATGACTGGATTTTGAGATTCCGTCCTCGTTTTCTGCTTCGCGGAAATCATAGTGCTGAACCCTTTCTTTTATTGTCTATGGCTGAACCGGGTTTGAACGGGACCTCGGTACTACCGGTACTTAAAGAAACCTGGAACCGTCACATTTAAATTTTTTTAGTACCGACTTGATACCGAAGTACCGGGTCTTTTGACAACACTACCCCACTGTTTAGAAATTTGGGGTCAGTAATTATTTAGCAAGGATGCATTAGCACGGTCATGAAGTCCCTTTTTTTGTTCACTGATATTTACTTATAATGTTATAAGAAAAAAAAAACATAATTCAGAAGTAATAGGCTATTTTCTGTCCTGATTTGTGTTACTTTGCAATTAAACTGCAAGCCTCAGATGTCTGGCTGCCATTTATCAGACTTGGGCAGGAAGCGGAGCAAGAAGATGGATACACTCTCAAAGCATCATGGGATACAGCTCTTGGCTTCATTATGAACCTCCAATGTTTTAACAAAAAAAAAAATACAATATTATTCATTGGGGCCTTGAACACTATTTGAAATGATGCCTGTAAATAGTGCTCCCAGTATGGCACAAACAAGCTTGCAGATTGGAGCATTAGCATTGATTCTGCTTGCACTGATACACATCATGTTGCTCTGCTGCCAGCTATTGATCAGACGAGAACAATCGATGTGCTGTCTTACCGCTCATGGGAGAAAAGTTTGGTGACAGCAGCCTGGTTGCATACCAAGAGAAGCACCCAGGGTGATTAATAGACTCACCTTTTTGGAGTATTCAGCCGCTCTCTGCACGCTCTCTTCAACTTTGGCTTTATCCACACACTGATCTGTCATACACAAACAGCCGGGTACATGAAAGCGCACAAAACACATGAGTATATGTAAATTACAAGGTGCAATGTTAACACGATGCTTAAGATTCTACATCAGACACAGAATGAAGACAATCAAAAGAACAAAAAAGGAAACAGAATACAATGAACCTGTCAGTGTCTCATTCCCCCCTCCCCTCTGGAGATTTGTATTATGTTCTGGAGGTTTGAGATCTGAGATCCCACAAAATCTGTTTTCAACTCATTAAAGTAAGGCAAGAAGTGAGAAAATCTAACATTTTTTTTTTTTGTTTCTGCAGATGGGTCTGAAAACTTTTAATGAGTCTTTGTTGGAAAGTTATGAAAGTGCTAGTGACAAATCACAAAGAGAATGGGGGGGGGGGATTTACATCACCCTTATTTTATTAATTCCTTTGGTGTCCAAGAACCTGGAAGACAAAACAATTGGCAAGAGAGCACCCCCCCACCCCCAACACCAACATTTAATAAAAAAAAAAAATGAAAAAAGTCCAGGACTGCAAATAAAGCCGGTACAGCAGAAGTCGTGTTGCGTTTATAAGACATGACATGCCAGCCAGGTTTTGCAGATAATGTTTTATTTATGCATAATGAGTGTACCTTATCTTACATGTCAGGTGAGTGCAGGTGTTTCAGACAGGGCTCTCATGGGGACCGGGAAATGATAATTAGATCTACTCCAGGAAATCGCAAACTTTTATCAACTGCAGTTGCACCTCCCTCAGTGCAGTGTGATTTCACAGTTATGTTAGACAGAATGTAGTGTCAACCAGTGCAGGATTGTTATAATCATACTCCAGACGTCCCATTAAGCCCCAAAAATCTTTCTGGCGGATTTCATTGAAGTGGTATAACTCAATACTGCTCTCACGCTTTTACCTAAAGCTGGTTACCGAAACCTGAAACTCCTTTTTATTCATTCCGAAATGTTCTGGGCACTTTATCAAATTGACCATACTGTTCAAGACAGAATTTAATAGTCTGGAAAACTGAATTGTACCAATGAATAATAAGTTACAAGGAACTGCACTGAGGTCTAGCGTGGTGTTCGACACAAAGACGTTTTCTTTAAGACTCAGAAGACCTACTGTAATCTCAGACTTACCGACGAGAAGGCTGAAGTCCACATCTAGTCGCTCCCTGTAGGCGAAATCAGGGTCCATCCCATTGCGGTGGAGGACGATTTGGGACACACACTCCTCGATCACCTTGTAATACTGAGGCCTGTGATAAAAAGGAGTTCAGCGAGAGTGAGGTGGCAGAGTATGACAAGAGACAAAGCCGTTAAGTTCATATGAAATACCGCCTTGTGCGTTCCTGCGAGGACAGCTCTTCATAAATCATCCGGTAAAACATATCTTTTAATGGTATTTTACAGCATTGAATTAAGGCTTCCTTTGGTACATAATGAAATCACTAACGGCAAACGTGTGCAGCCGGAGAGTGTTTGGGTGACTTTGTCCATTCAAGGTGAAGACAAACCCACATCCGGGCCTCCATTCTTCCCTCTCTAATTTGCAATCATCTTTGGCTATTAAGGGCAGCAATAAAACCTGAGACGCAAATCTAATCAGTGTAATCTGTGTAATTAGTTGCACAACGGCAGGGAAAACACGGTCTTGTGTTTGGAGCGGTGACAATGACGGGACGGGGAGTAAATGGGTCTGGGACTAGACACTGCCACGGCGCTTAGTGTGTGACCTTTTCTAAGTTATATTACCAAATTTAATTGCTAGTGACATTTAACAAATACAATGTCGACTTAAGCTGAGCTCTGTAGTGGCAAATAATTATGTTCCAAGCATGACCTTGAATGTCTCATGTAGGTACTCAATTTTCCTATCAGAAATGTTTCGACCCCTTCTCCCAGCTTCTCCACACAAAACAAGCTTTCGAATTCTAATGAACGAGCATGACTTTAAACATGTCTCTGTGCTAAATAATTGCACCACAACTCATAGCTAAAGCCACTTAATTCTAGAGCATTACATTTTTAATCTCTAAACATTCTTGTTTGATTTGCGGGGGAATATAGATAAGCCAATGGATGAACGGCAGATGTGCATGTGATGCTGCTGATGCAGGAGCCCGTGAAGGAATTGTTAAATAAAGTCATTACCTTTGTTTTCTTTGCACATAAATAGTCTTCTCGTAGCTTCAAAACTTGTCGGCAGACATATCACCCTGGAGCCCAAGACCGGTTTCCCACTGAAGCTAAGCAGGGCTGAGCCTGGTCAGTACCTGGATGGGAGACCTCCTGGGAAAACTAGGTTGCTGCTGGAAGAGGTGCTAGTGAGGCCAGCAGGGGGTGCGGATGAGATGTTAAACCGAGGTCCTGACTCTCTGTGGTCAGTAAAAATCCCAGGGTGTCTTTCGAAAAGAGTAGAGGTGTGACCTTGCTTCCTGTAAGGGTAGAGGTGTGACGGCATCCTGGCTAAATTCGCCCATTGGCCTCTGACCATCATGGCCTCCTAACAATCCCCATATCTGCTGATTGGTTTCATCACTCTGTCTCCTCTCCACCAGTAAGCTGGTGTGTGGTGTGTGGTGGGCGTTCTGGCGCAATATTCATCCAGGTGGATGCTGCACACTGGTGGTGGATGAGGAGATACCCCCTTACTATGTAAAGCACTTTGAGTGCCTAGAAAAGCGCTATTTAAATGTAAGGTATTATTATTATTATTTAAAACATTACGGTTGAACCGCTGATGTCACATGGACTATTTTAACGTTTCTGGGCTTAGGAATGTTTCAGTTGCATTCAGTTGATTTGTGCATCTACACGGGGTCAGAAAGCTATTAGATTACATCAAAAATATCTTAATTTGTATTCTGAATATGAACAAAGGTCTTACGGGTTTTGAATGACAAGAGGGTATTAAAAAAAAAAGTTGCAATCAAATAAAGCCAAAATAAAATATAAATACTTCATAAAAATAATATATATATATATATATATATATATATATATATATATATATTATAATTTTACTTCAGTTTGTTGCCAAGGCAACAAATGTTTATACAGTATACAATTTAAGACATTAACTATAATTGAATATCTCTCCAAGCTCAATGACAAATAACATACTCAACCAAACAAATTATCATATTCATACAATTTTCCAATTTAAAACCTTGTTGTAAGAGACACGGCAGCGATGTGTAATAAGCGTGCAGAGAGGGCGGACGGGGTGGCTGGAACTGATAGGGCTGAGAGTGTCACTGAGCATGGCTTAGTGGCAAGGCCCGAAGCTTACGCCTGTCAATGATGTACACCATATCATTATCTCAATAAGCCGCCCTATTTTCTCAACATCCTGGCTACCACCACTGCCGCATGCTGGATAGAACCAGGAAGGAGACGACTGACCCAGAACTGTCACACCCCACCAGAGGAGACAGCATATGTCCCACACAACGGAGCCGCTCTTTCCTTCTCTCTCAATCTGGCACCTTCGCTGTCTGCCTCTCATCTCCCATCCAACCCCTGCTCCACACTGCCCATCTAATCTTCACATCAGTCATGGCCAAAAGTAGAAGATGTGCTCCATATACACTCCCTCTGATCTACCTTCTGTTAGAGAGTCTTGCAGAGTTATTGCCCAACATCTTACACTGCTCTAAAAAGCAGTAAAAAGGGAGGCTGTAGGGCTGAAGGACATCAGTAACTGTTATTAAATCATTCTGTTTATTTTATTTCATTTAAAAAAAGGTTATTAAACAAATTGAGGGAGAACTTTTCATCCAAATAACCAAGGACAGAGTTGAGAACACAAAGTTAAATGAGGATAAAGATGCCTGGTTGTTTTGCCGGAATTAAAGAATGGTTTTAAATCAAACAGTGTGATCTATTGGCACAGACAGCTCTCCTTTATGGCTGGCTTTGATCACCAGAGTATGTCCCAACACCTATGAACAAGAGCAACGTTGTCGACTGATGCGGACTGAAGTAGAGAGATGCCACCAGCCTATTCTTCCCTCCTTCTCCTTGAAGACTCAGCCATCAAAGCACACACTGATCTCAAGGGGTTCCTTTAATCTAAAATTATAGCCATACAATTTTCCAACCAGCCAATCCAATCTACATAAAACGACTCACCATGTTCAAAAGCAACCAAAGACATCAGTGACGAGAACTTTATAGATTGACCATGCAATGCAGATGGATGTAAGACAAACAAAACTGTGCTTCCTTCTTTAGATGCTAAGCTTGAGAAATATGTTTTAATGCAGATAAAAGTGTCATTGCTCAAACATCGCTCTTTCGGAAACTCTTAGTGATGGTTCATGTACGTTGTATTAGATGTTTCTCATCATTTTTTTTAAACAGAAAAAAAGAAAGATAAATATTTGAGTTAATATTAAAATGTCTGATTTATTTGGTCTTTTTTTCTCAGAAGAAAAATCTGAGAGGCAGGAGACTTAATTTTCTTGTCATTTAATCTCATTGGCGTCTTAAAGAAACAATTGGAGATGTTAAATAGATTCCATGTGTTGTTTTTCTTTCCTAAGGGGGAGAATCTTTAATAAGGGCATACATTTTTAATCAGCATTTGTAGTGATCCTGTTTTCTGCCATCAGAGTTACAGACAGAGGGGCGGGAGGGATGGCACTGAACGAGAATCTGCCATACTACTTGGTTAATGTGTTTTCTATTTCTCACTTTTTCCAACAAGCCAGGCAATACATTATTCATGGCTCAAAGTGAGCAGCAACATGTCCATGGTAAATTCCCTCCCTTTCATCGCTTCACTCTTCCCTCTTTATTAAATATTTTACCTCAGCAACAGGTCTGATGCAACAGTGAACTGAAATGATCAGTATCATTTCTTCACTTTCTGACATACGCACAAACTCTGAGTGCAGTTATTATAAATTATCATTCAAGACTAAAATCTTATATCACGATATAAGTAATTTTATAATACTACAACAGCACAGCTATACACCAGAATACAAATTTTGTTGTTGAAATTACACACACAAAAAAAAAAAACCTCACCTGGTATAATAATCATTCCGGATGAGCAGCAGGTGCTGGAGGATGGACAGGAAGTAAGGTTCTGAGCCTGTGTCTTTCACCATGTTGGACAGGAGATGGTACACTTCACCCATATCAGTGCATAGATGGTTAAGGACAAAATTGCACACACTGCTTGCCACATAGTAAAACAATGTTCATCTAAACATGCCCTTTCAATATGTATTATATGTATAATATGTATAAAATTGTATATAAGACTGTAACAGCTAGATAAATCAGACAAATTATTATTTGTTTGTATCATTATTTAACAAATAATCCAACAGACCCCCTCACCCAACAACCACAGTGGGTTCCAAGATGTCTGTGAACAATCCCCCAGGCCCCTGGCTATCATGGCAACCAGGAAACCTCAGCCAGACCAGATAATTGTATGCAGTATGTAGAAAGAATATCCCCCTACTTAATTCACTTTGAAACTGACACATACTGCCCACTGGAAAGGATTATTTCATTAATTCATTGCCAAATGTTTCTATAAATGACTATGCATATCCCGAGGTCACTGTGTGTATTATTGCTGTTCTTGTACATTGACTTTTGTATTCTATACTTTTTTTATCCATGCTTATGATAGAACCATCGGTTAATGTGACCTCACCTATAGCATGTTTGATATCTAAAATTTGTATTTTGATGATCTAAATGAGAGTGTATATGTTGATACCCTTGCAGCATATTAGTGTTCTAGGAATCTTTAATAGTTTTTGCATCAACAACCAATCCAGTTACATGCTTGAACACAGAGTCGTAAACTTTGCCTTGGAAAGTTCAAGTTACCCTCAGCTCACTGACCCCTTGGAGGTGTGACCCCCACAGAAATAAAAAGGCACTGTCAGAGTGACCTCTTCTCTCTTCTTTCGCTCTTACCCTTTTGCCTCTTAGACATCCATTTCAACTGCGATCCATGGGAGCTCCCCCGCGCCGGCAGGACATCAAAGTTGCAGCAAGCCATGGTGCAACTTTTCATCTGGGAGAAAACTCTCCCGATCACAACTGAGTCAGGACAACATCTTTGAAGTGGTCATTCTTCAACCCAGAAAAATGTAATCACAACATCAACACCACCAAACAATAGGTTACTGTGGTAACCCCGGTTCTCTGAAACATTGAGTGGAGAGATCCACCTATGGGAAGGGCATCCGTACCTGACCTCTGCAGAAGCATCCAATTGCACCAAGTCTGGCTAGACAGACAGAAGCTCGCAGCCAATGCCAGGAAAGGGCCCACCCCTTACCTAAGGGCATATTATGGCTACGACGCTGCCATTCTCCAGTAAGTATATTCGCTTCTCGTGCGGCAGGCGGGGCAAAGCTGGTGGATCTCTCCACTCGATGTTTCAGAAAACCGGGGTTACGACAGTAACCTATTGTTCTCTTTCATCATCTCGTGTTCGAGATCCACCTATGGGAGAGACATGGACAGCTCCCCAATTGCCCAATATACTCACAGTGAGGTTCTGAAAGCCAGAGAAGGACGGTCGCCCCAGGGAGGTGGTGCCTGACACGTCCCGTAATCATCAAACTGCAATACTGATGCAAACACATGACTGCTGTGCACATGCAGCACATGAAACTTGTATGTAGTACACACACGATAGTAACTCTGTACACCATATCATCCATCATCCACCATATCACCTGGAATCATCCAGGTCTGGTGGCGTGTGATGCGGTACACCTGAAGGGGAATGGAGTTTCATCACCGCCACAGTTAAAAAGCAGAGTAGTCTCTTCCCCTGTGCATGCACGCTGGTGTCCTCGTGGGTCCAGGAAGGGAGTGTTGAGGGATTTCCATGCAGCCGAAGTCACGAGCTGCCGGACCCATGGTCCGGACAAGAACCACACCGTGGGCCAAGGAGAACGAAGTCGATCAGAAGAAGCCGCCGCCCCTCGCACCCTGGACCAGACCAGAGAGGGGAGCACATGCGGCCGCTGGACCCTTCCTTCTCGAACACTGCCCCAACTTCACCAATTCCCCGCAGCACGAAAAGGACAACAGATCCCCTGTTTATTTTGAACACTCTTACCCTTTGGACACATTTTTTTTTTCCAGTTTTTGATATTTTATGTTGATTTTCTATTAATAAAAGCCTCTCAGAGGCCTGACGCCACACCCACTGTGTCTGTCGTTTGCGCCTCTCACCACAATTAATTCCCCTTTTGAGCTAATTTTCTACAATGCATATGCACTAGAGTGATTGCAATATGAAGTGCAGCAGTACAATTCTAAGATGAGAAAGAACAATAAAATGCAGGAAATACAACTAAAGGTGAATGGCCATCATTCACTGGAATTTGCTTGCTTGTCTTAATTCAAGAGTCAAAGTATGAGCCTAACCAGAACTGATGCCATCTTGCTACATTCTAAAATATCTTTAGGGATCTAATTTACTAAAATATGCAAACACAAGGTATTGACGAAAAGCGGCTGTTCTCATACCCTGGCTCTGGACATGAATCAAATGAAAAATATTTTAGTTTGATTATTTAAAGTAATAAAATATGGATAAGTCACTTCATTTTTATATTTATTTATTTTCTGGACTTAAATCTCATCTTCAGTTTGCCTTGGTTGTCTCCAAAACAGAAGAAATGTGCTCTTAAACTTGCAGAGTATTGATTAAATGTCCAACATCTCCCTCTCTGAGGAGAAAGGGCAGTGGCTTTCCATGACTAAAACAGATGTAAGATCAGATGGTCATCATAGGTTTCTTTTATTATTATTATTAATATATCAAGAACTAATGTCCCAACCCTCTCTGCTATGTCCACTAAAATTAAATAAATGACCGGCAATCTATTTTCAATAGTGGCAAGCTATGATGATTAACAGTAGCAGCTTATTATTTGTTTCTACTAACAGTCCCACAATGGAATTAATATAACAATGCTCACTTATATATATAGTTAAAAAATTTAAAAAGAAATGTCTAATAAAAGAAAATAGCAATCTTTGTAAATAAGGGCTAAAATAGTTTAAGGAACTGTGTGTATATTTGTCATTACATGTACTCTAGGTTTTGACAATGTCTGTTGAAATATTTAAACACTGACCACAGGGTGATGCACTAGTTGGACTGGAGCACACTTTCTTGAGCCTCCACAATCACTCCTTTCCACTGGGATAGAAATCAAAAAGATGTGGAGCCTCAATATTTAGATTAAAAAAAAGGTAGAGAAGGTCTGTTTCGATTTTAATAAAATCTGTCTCAGGTTAGAGAATTATATATTCTTTAAAATAATATTAACTATAAATCATATCAACTATATATATATATATATATATATATATATATATATATATATATATATATATATATATATATATATAGAGTGTATATGTAACACTATATATTTATGGAGCAATAATAAAACAGAACATTAAGCCTTCCAGCCACTGCACTGCACTTTAAAATCTGCCCTTGCAGCAAACCAGCACTGCACCAACACTGATGTACATTTTATAATTAACTCATATCATTTCAGTTATTCATATGGTTGTGAGTGCAGCCCATATTCAACCAACTCAATGTGAGAATACAAGCATCTTCAGAGCATTATTGCCGATAACCCAGGTGATCTGCTTAAGTGAATTATTCTCTCCACACTTCAAAACAGCAAAATGCACCAGAAAGCAATTATCTCTATTAAGCAGGAACACGAGTGTGCACACAGACACACCACTGTCTGTGCATATTTGTATTTCGGACATGTTTGCAGTAATGTACCGGTGGGGTAGGTGATGCATAAACATGAGCTGTATCTGTATAGAACTGATATACTACTACTACCACTAAATAAAATTATTATTATAATATGTTACACTCTATTTTTTTGCTCTGGACGAGTGTTCACGGTGTGTGGGTGTGTGTGTGTGGGTGGCTGTGTGCGTGGGTGGGTGTGTGTGCACTTGGATGGGATAAATGCGGAGCACAAATTCCGAATATGGGACAGTATACTTGGCCACACATCACGCCACTTTGTTTCTACAGTATAACTTTTATAATTGGAGGAAGTAACTTTGCAACTACATGTCAACTAACTCTCATATACTATTATTAGGATTAGCAGAATAAATTTACATGTACATGCAAAGTTATAGTCAGTTTGTTAGGGGGCCATCAAAATAAAATGTTAGCGGATATTAAGCAGACACTCAAGTACAAGTAAAAATACTCTAATGGCTGGTAGCTATTATAAAAATAAATAAATAAAAATAATAATAATAAAAACAAAATTGTATAGGTAATACAGGTAAACATTCAAAATATTAATTTGTTATAATAATAATAATTACATAAATCAGCCTGAGAGAAAACTTGAAAAGCTAGTGAAATTGTAAATAATAATAATAATAATAATAAATACTTTTTTGAAAGCTTAGATATATATACAGTCGTGGCCAAAAGTTTTGAGAATTACATAAATATTAGTTTTCAAAAAGTTTGCTGCTAAACTGCTTTTAGATCTTTGTTTCAGTTGTTTCTGTGATGTACTGAAATATAATTACAAGCACTTCATACGTTTCAAAGGCTTTTATCGACAATTACATGACATTTATGCAAAGAGTCAGTATTTGCAGTGTTGGCCCTTCTTTTTCAGGACCTCTGCAATTCGACTGGGCATGCCTTCAATCAACTTTTGGGCCAAATCCTGACTGATAGCAACCCATTCTTTCATAATCACTTCTTGAGAAGCAACCCCACACATGAATGGTGTCAGGATGCTTTACTGTTGGCATGACACAGGACTGATGGTAGCGCTCACCTTTTCTTCTCCGGACAAGCCTTTTTCCAGATGCCCCAAACAATTGGAAAGGGGCATCATCGGAGAATATGACTTTGCCCCAGTCCTCAGCAGTCTATTCACTATACTTTCTGCAGAAGATCAATCTGTCCCTGATGTTTTTTTTGGAGAGAAGTGGCTTCTTTGCTGCCCTTCTTGACACCAGGCCATCTTCCAGAAGTCTTGTCCTCACTGTGCGTGCAGATGCGCTCACACCTGCCTGCTGCCATTCCTGAGCAAGCTCTGCACTGGTGGCACTCCGATCCCGCAGCTGAATCCTCTTTAGGAGACGATCCTGGCGCTTGCTGGACTTTCTTGGACGCCCTGAAGCCTTCTTTACAAGAATTGAACCTCTTTCCTTGAAGTTCTTGATGATCCTATAAATTGTTGATTTAGGTGCAATCTTAGTAGCCACAATATCCTTGCCTGTGAAGCCATTTTTATGCAACGCAATGATGGCTGCACGCGTTTCTTTGCAGGTCACCATGGTTAACAATGGAAGAACAATGATTTCAAGCATCACCCTCCTTTTAACATGTCAAGTCTGCCATTCTAACCCAATCAGCCTGACATATGCTAACTGCATAAATGTAAATAGGCATTTCGTCCATACAGATCTTTTTAATAATTAACATTAACACGGATTATTAACACGGATTAATAAATATATAGTTCCATGTTCGTTTGTATACCACGCACAAGGTTTATGCACATAGTCCACGTCATCTTCTCCATTTTTTATGTATTTCTGTGGCAGAATTAGATATTTTTTGCACCCTCAGATTCCAGATATTTAAATAGTTGTATCTCGGCCAAATATTGTCCTATCGTAACAAACCATACATCAATGCAAAGCTTATTTATCAGCTTTCAGAGCTTTCCCTTATGACTGGTTTTGTGGTCAAGGGTCACATATATATATGTAAAATTTCTACAGGTAAATATTCATAAAGCAGCCTGACAGAAAACGAGCAGAGTGGGACTGGAAAACGTTTGATGTTTAGAAAGAAAAGAGGGGGGAAAGAACTGAGAAAGACAGAGACCGTTGCTTAGACACGCATATTACACAAGGCACTTACAGATCAATGCCAAATTGTCCTTAGAGACAAATGTTGCGTCTCTTACACAGTTGGCTGCTCACGAAAATCATTAGTCCAGACAGCCTGAACTAAAACGCTGGCTTCTCCATCATTTCAGCAAAGCTTTTCCTCTGAGAGCTTATGGAAAGAGGCCGAAACGATAAAAACCATCAAAAAATCATCACTAAAACAACCAAAAAAAATATGCTTTGCCATTTTTCTAATTCAGCGAATGGCTTCAAGCTACTTTATAAAGGGACCGTGAGGTTACACACAAATCCAGAAACTACTGCATATGGCTGCCACGTACGCAGCTGTGGCCTGAAGGGTCAGATGCAGATGTATAAACAGGGAGAAAATAAGTGTGTACGGATTTCCATAGTCGTGTGGCATAATCTATCCACAGATTTGAGAGGGAATGAAACAGAGGAGAGGTGAGCGTAGCGGTTGCTCTCTGTGTCTCTGGAATGTCAGTATAATGAGCTCTGGGCCAGAGAAGGAGGCTGGGATATGTGTGTGGTGTTGATGTGAAGAGGTTTGTTTACCACCAGAGTTGCCAGAGGCTGGGCTGGAATTGAAAAAAAAATTAAATAAAAAATAAAACCTGATTCTCAAATCCCTTCCGAATGAACTGGAGGTCTTGGCTTTAGACCTATGAGCCACACCGGGTGCCCTTGCGGCTGCACGCACACACGAGGCAGTGGTAAAAAGGATATTCCATCTCTGCGCGGATGTCATCCAGTCGGTGAGACAGTTCAATGGAATCCTCCTCCTTATTTTCATTAAACACCTTCAGTTGAATGTCGAGCTCCTCTGTCTCCTTCAGCTCCTGTGGATACAGAGGTTGACATGAGAGGAATGAGTGACTGATGATGGGTCGTAATATAACATTGATAATACAACAGGATGAAAAAGTCTGCTTTTGGACATTTAAACTATTTTTATAAGGCCTTGGATTGACCCGATTTGAGTTCTGTGGCTTTTATATGCTCTTTGCTAGTTTGGGCCATGCTAGTGTATTTCTAAATATTGACCAGTTCACTTTTAGCAAATATACTGTATGCATTCCAAATTTACAGTTTACAGACATTGATATATTTAAAACAAGAAGTGCAAATGGAAACATAACTAAATGTATTTATGTCTTGTAACTCTACATAATAATAGGGACATCTTTGAGAAAGCTGTGTTTGTCAAGTTATTCAAAACTCAGGTGCCAATTAAAACCACAAGTCTGATCATTGTTGTATAGCACTGAGACTCAATCTGTGTTTCTATGTTACAGAGATTGTCTTGCTATGTACCAGTTACATATGCGATCGATCTAAAGGGTTTAGAGAGAGGGAGAGATAAAGAAAGAGAGGATAAAATAGGTGTGCTTTACAACTCCACTATGAATCACTGCTGGTGTAGTTTATGGATGGTGAAAAGCCAAATGTAACCCAATTTCTGTAGTTATCAATCAGTGGACTATACTTCAGGCATGCCATCTGTCTTAAATGAACAGCCAATCAGAGAAAGAGAGCTCGGTATGCCGCAGTAGGGGGCAGGACTAAGTCTCGCACACACACACACACACCCATCTCCTGAAATGTGTATTTTCATTTCATCAGACACCATTTTCTATCTCTCCTTGAGGATTTAGTGCATCTCATTTGTCTTTCACTTTGTTTCTTTCCCTTTGCATTTGCCATTTTGAGGATACTAAAACCTGGAAACTCATAATTCACAATTAGAGAACAATGTCATATTTAATTGTCCTATTAAACTTTCAAATACATTATTCATAAATTATGATAAGCTCATCATATGCAGGGGTAGATTGAGATAATTATAATAATTGCAGCAATAATATGGGGAGCAGTCAAAATGACTTATTAAGAGTGACGAAATGTCCACATAAATGAGATGGTGAGTGATGTGCTGGCCTGGTTGTGGGCTCTGAGGCAGCGTGGAGCAGAGATCTACGAGCTGATTGATAATGATGTGCGAGGGGGTGAGCTGTACCATTACGGGAGAAGGACACCAAACCAGGGCACATTTTAGCTGTTAGTTTTGTTAATTTGTTCAAAAGTTTTTATTTGTTCCATAAAGCGATTTTTCAAACTTCATTTTTTTTTTTTTTTTTTTTTTTTTAGCTTTCACTGATGTCATTTTAATCCCAAACGCTTCAATTACAAAATAACATCTGTCATTTGATTACAAAAATGCTGTTGTAACTTACCTTTACCACAAAAGAAAACCTAATGAGCATATATTATATTAATTATATTATAAAAAAAATCAAGTGTCAAAATTATAAACAGCACAAAAATCTAATAAATAATGATAGTAACAAAGTACAAAAAAGTATAAATTGTGAATGAAATGATAAAGCAAAAGTTCTACTCACTGGTAGGATCTTCTTGAGGCCGCAGCGCAGAAACTCATTTCGTAAGTGTATCCTGAAGTCTAAATCATCTGGCGATGTAACGAGGGCATTGATCAGCTGCATGCAGGCCTCCTGTATTCACACACACACACACATGCAACCACCATTTAATGCAAGCAAATTCTTAGAATCATCCCTTCAGTGATAAATGATTAAAATGTAGTACTCTGCATCACCCTCTTATTAATACTGCCACCTTAAAGAAAAAAATCTATATACCACATTACGTAAAATGAATTCATAAGGATGGAATGAGGCAGTTGCCACTGTGAAGGACTGGGAGAGAAAAATGGTAAAAATGAAGGGAAAAGAAGCAAGTGGATTATTAAAGCTGTCCAGAGGAAGGAGGGAGCAGGCCAGGCTGAACAGATGTGTATTTTTAATTGATTTATCAGATCAGGGCAGTGGGCAGGGAGGAGTGCTGATGGTTCTTAACAGGCTATAAGGTGGCTCCAGGGAGCTGGCCAGGATGAGAAGGAATGCTCTCCGCTTGGTTGATCAATGCGGAGTAGAAAGATCATTCTTGACGGACATGTGAACAGTCTTCTTATACGTTCACCAGCCTTGGCCTGGGCTTTTTGAGTTGCTGTTGGCCTACATGTTTTATTCTCCTGCATGATTTTATTTGTAAGGAGTAGCTCCATCATTCTGACTCTTGCTTGTTCTGCCTTTGTCTGGCCACAAAAACAGAAACCTTACTTGAGTCAAGGAAAAGACACTGCTTAATACAACATTAAGGACATGACAGCCATTTGGAGGAGATGCAAAAGTTTGATTTACTTTTACTTTACTATTTACTTTTTTTTTCAGGGGCTGGTAGGAAGAAAGCTTGAATTAATTCAGTGGAGAAAGGAAAAAAACAGAAGAGTGTATACACATGTACAGTAGAGACCAAAAGTTTGGAAACATTACTATTTTTAATGTTTTTGAAAGAAGTTTCTTCTGCTCATCAAGCCTGCATTTATTTGATCAAAAATACAGAAAAAATGTAATATTGTGATATATTATTACAATTTAAAATAATTGTTTTTAAATTTATTATACTTTAAATTATCATTTATTTCTGTGATGCAAAGCTGAATTTTTAGGATCATTATCACATGATCCTTTAGAAATCATTCTAATATGATGATTCATTATCAAAGTTGGAAACAGTTCTGCTGCTTAATATTTTTTCAGAACATGTGATACTTTTTTAGGATACTTTGATGAATAAAAAGTAAAAAAAAAAAAAAAAAAAAAAGAAGCTATGTTTTTAAAATATAAATATTTTGTAATAACAATATACACTACTGGTCAGTAATTTGGGGTCAGTAATTTTTTTCTTTCTTTTTTTTAAATAAAATCAATACTTTTATTCAGCAAGGATGTGTTAAATTGATCACAGGAATAAATTATTTTTTTTAAGTATATTCAAATAGAAAACTATTATTTTAAGTTGTAATAATATTTCACAATATTACTGTTTTTTCTGTGTTTTTGATCAAATAAATGCAGACTGGATGAGCAGAATAAACTTCTTTCAAAAACATTAAAAATAGTAATGTTTCCAAACTTTTGGTCTGTACTGTATATATATATATATATATATATATATATATATATATATATATACTTACACACACATATATATATATATATATATATATATATATATATATATATATATATATATATATATACATGACCAAGAAGGAGAGTGATGGGGTGCTGCGCCAGATGACCTGGCCTCCACAGTCACCGGACCTGAACACAATCGAGATGGTTTAGGGGTGAGCTGGACCGCAGACAGAAGGCAAAAGGGCCAACAAGTGCTAAGCATCTCTCGGGGAACTCCTTAAAGACTGTTGGAAGACCATTTCAGGTGACTACCTCTTGAAGCTCCTCAAGAGAATGCCAAGAGTGTGCAAAGCAGTAATCAAAGCAAAAGATGGCTACTTTGAAGAACCTAGAACATGACATATTTTCAGTTGTTTCACACTTTTTTATTATGTATATAATTCCATATATAATTCCACATGTGTTAATTCATAGTTTTGATGCCTTCAGTGTGAATCTACAATTTTCATAGTCATGAAAATAAAGAATTTTAAATTGTAATAATATTTCACAATATTACAGTTTTTTCTGTATTTTTGATCAAATAAATGCAGGCTTGATGAGCAGAAGAAACTTCTTTCAAAAACATTAAAAATAGTAATGTTTCCAAACTTTTGGTCTGTACTGTATATATATATATATATATATATATATATATATATATATATGGTATGTTGGCTGTAATTGCTGCCCTGAACAAAAACAAAATCAAAAAACAACATTTTTCAATGTTATCAAAATTGCAGATTTTTTTTTTTTATTATTATTATTATTATTCCATTGCATTAAATGGGCAGGCCTAAAATGTAAAAATACAAATTAAAAAAATAAAACTTTAAAACAGAGCTGGGTGAAAGTAAAATTTAAAAAAATTTATTGAAAAATTCTGCTTTTCACAGCAGTTTTCTTGGGTTCAGGAGCAGCCCGTTGGCATCAGGAACCAAAGCGCTATTCTTGATTCCTTCTCTCAAAGTCCCAGCTACCCAGAGGCTGCAGCAGGTGAACCCAATGAGGCCTACTTTGCTCCCATCGTGCAACATTATGCCCCAAAATCACCAAAATTCTTAAATCTTCTCGTATTCCCATTTGAGTAATTATTTAAACTTGAATCATTGAAGAGGCCCACTAAGTGAATCTAGATCGTTCATCGAGTTCTCCCGAGGGCAAATGCATTTCATCATCAACACATTTGGAACGATGTTGCAGAAAGGGTGCTGGTGCAGGTTGCGATACTTATTTTCATTTATGGATTGCGTTTGCAATGATGAGCTTCTGCAGCACAGTGCCTGAGGTGAATTCCAGCAGTGTAATTAAAAAACAGTGCTGCTGGGATGGTTTTAAGTTTGCTTGCGTCACTGAGATGGCGTAACGGCAAAACACATTTTAATAAATTAAAAGGCTTTAAAAGTGTTCTTTTCTTTTAACCGCCAGCATTGGTGAGGTGTTTTAATTTACTTCACAATTAGCGGCGGTTCTTTTCATTAAAAGCCTTTTTTTAAGTAGGAAAACAAGGCACCAAATCAAAGGGATTCATTCCCCCCTTCTCCTCTTGCTAGCCCGGTGTCATATCGCCTTTTTCATTGCTCTCTCAACAGCTACACAAAGATTAGGGATTTGGTTAATGAATGTGTGAGAGTGGCTTGTTGTGCTTGGTCACAGATCACTGCAGGCTGTGGAGAAGCAGAGAATGATAAATACAGGTGTGGTGCTGCATCCTTGCCCTTTTGATTCGGTTCCTCTGAGACCAGCCTGGAGAATGCAGAAGAAAAAGTAAGAAGGGAAGATGATAAATTAACCATCTCTCAAGAAGAGGCTGTTTTATTTATTTATTTATTTTTGCTTGTTGTTGTCGCTAGTTTCCAGAGCTCCAAGTTCTTTGTGTGACCTGGATGGGGCTTATTAGGGTTTAGAATGCACCTCCCGTTCCATTAGAATAGCCAGCAGTTAGCTTCAATCTTGTGGTGGAGGTGGCAGGGTTGACAGACGACCACAGAACACAGTGAGAAAAGGGATACGGGGACTTGTTTACATGTCAAACTGAGCCAGGTTGCAGAAGAGCTTTGAGTGACAGATATGCCAATTTCTACCTGGCTCCAGCATCAAAAAGAGCATTGGGAGTGAAGAGGCCTCACACACTGACTGACACTAAACAGAGCAGATCTATATCTGCTGCCCTGGGCAAGCAGAATTCTACTAATTATTTGAAATAAGTGACATAAAACATGAGGACATACACCGTTTGAAAAAATAAAAACAAAAAATATGATGTTGATGTGTGTTCTACTTGAATATTCCTTGCTCGTTCAAGAGAATAACAGAAACATCATAAATAGATTCAGACTCAGTCTAAAGAACATGCCCAAAGATATAAACTAAATTAAATTAAATTAAATAAAAAACAGCAATATAAAATTAAAAAACACATAATACAGGAATTAAAAAATAATTAAATTAAAATACAAAAACAATTTAATACAATGAAAATGTAATACAATGAAAATTAAATTAAATTAAATTAAAAATGATACTGCTGAATTATTATTATTTTTTTAGACAAAAGTCTAGCTATTAACTATAGCTATTAATTTTGCAGCTACAAAATCTGTGTTGCATGAGCAAGTATGTACCGTATTTTTCGGAATATAAGTCGCACCTAAGTATAAGTCGCATCAGTCCAAAAATACGCCACGACGAGGAAAAACATATATAAGTCGCACTGGACTATAAGTCGCATTTATTTAGAACCAAGAACCAAGAGAAAACATTACCGTCTACAACCGCGAGAGGGCAAACTATGCTGCTCAGTGCTCCTGAGTGCTCAGCATAGAGCGCCCTCTCGCGGCTGTTGAATAATGTTTTCTCTTGGTTCATTTCTCTTGGTTGATGTCAAATTAATTTTGATAAATAAGTCGCACCTGACTATAAGTCGCAGGACCAGCCAAACTATGAAAAGAAGTGCGACTTATAGTCCGGAAAATACGGTATGTGAATGTGTCTATAAAGAGTGTGATGAATTATAACATGAAGGTAATAAGTTGGGTAATAAGGGCAGCATTCTGACACTGTTCCTGGGAAAGGGCACCAACACTGACCTGTAGCTGCTGGGCTTCGTGGTTCTCCAGCCCCTCCACTATCGGAGCAAACCTCTCCTTATTATTCCTCTCCGCAGCAATGGTCATGGCTGCCAGGATCTTATCCAGACTAAAGGAAAACAAGATGACAAAAAAAAGTGTGTTTATGTAAACAAGCTTTTTATCAAGACACGATCGTGACATTGGTTTAGAATGTTCACCCGAGTTGGTCTAAGATTGTAATCTCAGTCTCAGACGTTTACGCACTGGAACTGGAACAAAGCCACAGACTTTCATAGAGATTTATAACTCACTAGGAATATGAAACACCAAAGGAAGCCTAATGTTCTCTATAGTAATAAGAAAAACCATCTAGTCTACAGTATGTGATGCTGTGTCAAAAGCAGCAACATAAGAGAACCAAAGAGATGCGTTTGGATAGAAGTACAAGGAGTGTTGGGGAGAAAGCAAATTAAGGAATTCACAAGGTCCCGTGTCTGTTTTGCTGACCCAAGCACTGGCGTATTGCAGTCCAAGGTAAAAGGGAAAAGAATAACAGAAAGTATCATAGACAAAATAAAAACTGCAGAACAAATCATTGCTTGTGTAAAAACAGCCCATTCAAAAAAAAACACACATCCCAGTTGTGTCTTAACAGTGTATATAACTAGTCTTGCTCTTATCAGGTTAGGAAAAGGAAATCCCTCATTTTGGATTTCATGCGATTTTTTCCTTTAATAGCAAAGCGGAATTTTCAACACCCTTTACTCTAGTCAATGTCATGATTCTCCAGAAATCATGGTGTAACACAAATGCCTTTACTGTCACTTTTGATCAATTTAATTAGAAAAATCCTACTACATACTAGTGATCTACAGCAGATGTTAAGTTTACTCTCACATGTCTCATTAACCCAAAATTCTTTTGCTTTGCTTCCTTTGATGAAAAAACAGCGGAGATAAGTTTTGTCAAGCTAGGTGTAAGATCCGTGTTTTGTGATCCAGATGATTAAGTTGTAGTCGTGAGCGGGCTGTACAGAGTCTTTCATGCTGGTTCAAACATGGCTTCAGAATAAGCTACACCTGCTCAACTCCTAAAGAGGGCTTTGATGTGACAGCACTAAACATAAGTCAGTGTCACTGCACAGCGTTTTAGGCGGAAAGAGCTAGTTTCAGTGCTAAGTGAGGTATCAGCATTTTTACAGCTGTCACACAGATGTGCACACTCTCTGATCACCTACATACCTGTAAAAAACACTAATCTACTCATCTACCACACACCGATTCACTTAGCATGTGTGCATGAGTCTGTCTGCGTGTGTTTACTGAAACAGATCCCAGGGCTGAAGGTACTGATCGCCAGATAAAAATGATCAGTTGCAAACTCAGCTTTTTAATTATTCAACTACAAAACTAACACAGCACGCATACACTTAGCCGGGGGCTTTCTAGTAGGCTAATTTGAGACCGGCATAGTAACGTGTAACCTTACTGCACTGTAATGGGCGCCTGCTAAGAAATATCAGTTTCTGGTCAGTATATATATAAATATATATATAATTTGTATTAGTATTTCATATAGCGTATTTAAAGTTAGATTCTCAAGCCACTGTACTGATGATCTTACATGTTCTCCTCTCCGATGATACAAACAGCTGACAGAATCTTGACAATCTCAGTCATCATATTAGTCTGCTTAGGATCGATCGCCCTTGCAAGGAGGAGGAGGCTTCGTTCGTCCCCCAAGATCCGTTGGAGGCCAAACTGGAAACAGAGACATCTCATTTTACTACAACTTGTAAAAATGTAAACATTTTGCAATGGATAATCCCTTTAAACTTTAAGCAAACACTATGAACCCCTTGTGTATGGACAAATTTAGGCTTTCTTCTCCTGAAAGAGCCAATTAGGCAGGTGTAGATATGTTTTAGGATAAAATAATTTAATTGAGTACAAATAATCATATTCCTGCATCTTTGTCTTTTTCACAGAGCGTAATGCACTGCACTTGACCACAATTTGAGCAAAATGCAGAATGCATTCACTTGGGGAAGAATAAATTAAATAAATAAAACATTTACAGCAAAGTGTTTGGAATAAAATAGCATTCATATTTAACACGGCTGAGGTATAAACTGAACAATGTCATTACCATTTAAGCATGAAAGCAACTTTAGAAATTATTAAATCTGATGATTATATAGAGTTGAACAAGCTTCATTTGTGTTTAATAAAGCAGCAGGGTTTCAATAAGAAATGTATTCATTCTCAAGGACAAATAGAGAGCTGGCATGATTTTATTTTCTTTGATATGTTGCTTTGCAGATTTTTTTTTTTTTTTCACTCGGCACGTGTGGGACGCAAAATGATATAAACTACTCATGTTGGAGCTTTTAAATTCTAAACACACCTTATTGTTCATGAAGGCCTTGAGGCACTGAATGAGTTTATGCTGGTTCTTCTTGTCAATGTTCTCTTGCCTGAGGGAAAGAAAATCAGTGAGTAAAGAGAAAGATAAGAGTTTATGAATGAGCAATCCAAAAGCACTGAAGAAAGGGAATTTCTTAAGATTACCACGTTAGAAAGTCAAGCATAACTTACTGTTTCTTGTCAAGAAGCCTCTCCAGCACATCCAAAAGCAGCCCGAGACCTTCATAGCCAAAGTTATTCACCCAGCTAAAAACAGGAAGAGACAGGCAAAGAACTGCATTAGAATACATAAACCCACCAACAAGTCCACTACGAACAAGTTCATTACAGGTTAGAAAAGTTTGGTTTTGAAGATGAGCTGAGTCCCACCACTCCATTGTTTCTCAACTCTGGAAACAGTGAGATTATTTCTGCTTTTTTCCCCCCACATCTATATTACTGACAAACTGAACAGGTCATTGTGGCACCTGCAGCATCATACACAAAATGAGTCATTCTCGATCTCTCATAAAATGCCACATGTGACAAGAACATGAAAAAATTGCATTGTTCCGTTCCCCACATTTCTGCTGGTGGCTTAATGCGAATAATTGTCCACATATGTAGGAGCAGATGGAAATCTGGAGGAAAGAATAAAATATTTATGCATCCTAGAGGAGTATATTTAGCTGAATTATTTCACTGAATTAAAAGTAATTAAAACAGTTTTCTTTGGAAGACAATTTGTATGTCTTTGTACTAAAACACTCACAGTTAAAAGTCAACACTTACATTTGCCACTTTTTAAAGATTCTGAGCCCTGAAATTCACGTGATTAACACACTTCTGCAAACAGATTCACCTAAGAATGCCACATTGGAAATGAATTGAAGGTAAATGCAAATGAAAAAAACTCTTTGTGTGTGCTGCCTTAAGGCAACTTGTGCAGGCCATGCACTCCAACAGGAAGATAAAGCATTGCATGTGAGATAATAGTAAAACTGATAATGGATTGTGTTAGATAATTGGCTATAAAACACAATTTATCTGGAGACATTATATGATCTGAGGGTGGGGGGTGGGGGGGTAAGAATAGGGAGAGAGAAAGAAAGAGTGAGAGAGCTAAGCAGCATGTGATCGCATTTAGAGTACGACATTAACATCACTTGTTCTTAAGCTCCAGATTGTCAATAAACCCAAATACATGGGGCAATTTGTTGCAATAAAGGACCATACGTCAATGAGTTATTCCTTTCTTTATGATAATCATAGTGCACAATGCAACATGCATATTAAAGTCATTTGTATAAACCCATATGGTCACACAAGACCCTCAATTAGGGGTGATGCCTGCAGCCTAGGGCAGTTTAAGGCGGCTAAAATGCACTTTTTTACAGATCTGCAATTAAATTAGTCTAAAATTACAAAGACTGAGGCTCACCATGCCATTACTCAAAATTCATTAGCGACCCACCAAACTCAATTTGAAACTTATTACCATTTGCTGTACAGTACATTATAATGGCCTGATTTGTTAATAAAACATAACAGTATAATGTGCAAAATTTGTACCCATCTGTTTACAGGGGGCTTGTCGTTTATTGTTTCCAATTTTGTCTCATTGCTTTTCAACTGTCTCTTATAAGAAAAAGCACAGTTTGAGGTCTTTGATGAAAATGAAAACTTCGTGAGCAACCTTACCTAGCCTTGAAATATAAAAGCAGTGCCGCCGCTGTGGAGGAGGCCAGTAGAAATGAGGGATTTAACAAAAACGTGGTTGAGTGTATCTAATTCACTTATAACAACAGTGTGGGTTATGGTTTCAGACTGCAGCAGATGAGTGTTGTTGAGGTAGTGTGGTAAGACCCAGTGAAATCTTAGCCAGCATTGACGCTGTACTGCTGCGGTCATGTCACTTAACAAGAGCAACAAAACTCTAACTACACTCAACCTAAATTACCGAGCAAACAAGATTTTTTAGGGAGATGAGCCACCAGCTCACAGTGCAAGTTATGCATTGCAGTAGACACTGAATATTGCTATTCAGTCAATTTTAACAAAGCAAAAAAATAAAAATATTTTTTTTTGAATAACGGTTTTACATTTCTGAGTAATATAGGATATGCATTTAACACAAATATGATAAACAAATAATAAAATTATTGGCAATAATAATTTTTATATTATGGTCGATAGTATGGTACTATAAACTACTTTTAAAATTAATTTATTAATTAATTAATACAATCAAAACATTATAATGTGCAGTATACACTATATATATATATATATATATATATATATACAGTACAGACCAAAAGTTTGGACACACCTTCTCATTCAAAGAGTTTTCTTTATTTTCATGACTGGAATTATGTATGGAATTATATACAAAACAAAAAAGTGTGAAACAACTGAAAATATGTCATATTCTAGGTTCTTCAAAGTAGCCACCTTTTGCTTTGATTACTGCTTTGCACACTCTTGGCATTCTCTTGATGAGCTTCAAGAGGTAGTCACCTGAAATGGTCTTCCAACAGTCTTTAAGGAGTTCCCCGAGAGATGCTTAGCACTTGTTGGCCCTTTTTCCTTGTGTCTGCGGTCCAGCTCACCCCTAAACCATCTCGATTGGGTTCAGGTCCGGTGACTGTGGAGGCCAGGTCATCTGGCGCAGCACCCCATCATTCTCCTTCTTGGTCAAATAGCACTTGATGCCTTCAGTATGACTCTACAATTTTCATAGTCATGAAAATAAAGAAAACTCTTTGAATGAGAAGGTGTGTCCAAACTTTTGGTCTGTACTGTATATATATATATATATATATATATATATATATATATATTAGGGGTGTAACAGTACGTGTATTCGTACCGGATCGTTTCGGTACAGGGCTTTCGGTACGGTGCACGTGTGTACCGAATGACCGAATGCAATATTTTGTTTGCGGAACATAGGCAAATTTTCGTGTTTCCAAACGAACATATTAAGTGGCGGAAGTCTCCACGTTCAGCGCAAATCCCGCCCTGCAGCTGATTCTAAGGCCGGTGACACACTGGCTGCGTGGCGTGGGCGTGGCGTTTCTGCTGCGTGTCAGTTGCATAACGGCTGCTTCGTGTTTTCTGTGTCTTTACACACCAGAATCGTCCCTGACGCGGCGATGGTGCGCTGCTGCTACTGTAGGTGACATAGAGGGGGGCCGCCGACAGACCAGGATCTTGTCTTCACGACAACAATATCTATACTTCATGTTGAGCATAAATATAAAGCCTACTGATAAAGGATACCATCAACAGTATTGACGGCGAAATAGACTATGTTTGACAGGTGCAATATACCAGTGTGTCACCGGCCTAATGTTTTCAAAAGGCATCACGCGAGTGTGAACGTCACTACAACTAGGGAAAAAACGATTGTAATTCAAACGCAGCTCCTGTCGGCATTTAAACAGACCTTTGCTCTTAATTCCGATCGGTCCAACGCAATAACGAAATCTGAGCAGGTCTAAAAACTGAAACTGTTGATGCTGCACTTTACACTTTGGAAAAGTTATACATATATATATTTAAAATATGAGCAGGCCTACAAGCTGGGATTGGTAATGCTGCACTGTAATCATAGTTATTTATTTATATTTTCATTATATTTTATTTTATGATATTGGTTTGAGACTGATAGTATTTTATTTAGTGGAGAACTTTGCAGCAGTATTTTATTTCTTATTCTTTTTTTATTTTATTATAAATTATATTTTATTATTTTATTAAAAAGTATTTTTAAAAAAAGTGTAAACAAATTGTTAAAAAAAGTTTATAGTAATAAACAACCTGCAGTTTAATTTTTGCATTTCTTTCCCTTACTGTACCGAAAATGAACCAAACCGTGACTTTAAAACCGAGGTGCGTACCGAACCGTGATTTTTGCGTACCGTTACACCCCTAATATATAATTATATATATATATATATATATATATATATACATATATATATATATATATATATATATATATATATATATATACATATATATATATATATATATATATATATATATATACATATATATATATATATATATATATATATATATATACATATATATATATATATATATATACATATATATATATATATATATATATATATATATATATATATACATACACACACACACACACACATATATATATATATATATATATAAAGGGTGGGTGATATACCAGTAGACAAGATCAACCGGTAGAAATTTGTCAAACGGTAGAGATTTTGGACTACTGTCTCTATCACGGTTACATGCTCACAAAGTATGTTTCACAATCAAAGTTTGATTTATGATTTTGTGTAATTTCTATAGCAGAAAAGATCATGAAAGTCTCTTCAAGAATTGTTAACCAAATTTAATTCATAAATCAAAAATTGTTATTCTGAAAACTCTTTAAAAATTCCTGATGGAACTTATGGCTCGAAACACTCATTCTCCTCCAGGTTTTAGGACTACAAATTGAACAGCTCTATAAACTTGTAGTGCAGATAATTCAAATTCATATTAAGAAAATCACATAAAGCTATGCTCATACTGTACCACTAACAAGCATGAAAATGAAAGGAAATCGCTCTTTCAAAAGATAACCATGCCAGTAAATGATGATTGAATTAAAGACACCAGCATGGAGTGCTATCAGATGTTTTCTCTCAGCAGTTAGAGGCATCATGCATCACTTTAACATGTTTGAGATTCATTAAGCATCTTTACTGTCCGCCTGTCTGTCTGCAAGTCAATCTTAGATCACCTGTCAGCTTTTCCTGTAAACCCCTGAGTAAACAATGCATCATTTCCTGTCAAATCAGCTCATCAGTGATCTACTCACACTCTGTGGCGTGGATCCAACAATTTGATGTAGACTTATTCATGAAATATTGATTGGTATAATCCTGGACTTAAGCGGCAACAAAGAAGAGAGTTACTTGACATGAGCAAATACATTTTCTGGGTTAAATGAAACATGCATGGCTGTTAAAGTATACATATTTATATTAACAGCTTTTCCATACACATACTGCTAAACAATGAATAAACTGACAACGCTTAACCATTCAGAACATAACACTTGTCTCTTTGATGGTGAAATATTTGTGTTTACTTTAGCAATGACAAAATATTATTGCTAATTAAATTAAATGGGACAAAAAGGCAACAGTTATCACAATACAATTTGTAATGCAATTGTAATTAGGATTGACATTAAATTTGCAATCACTGAGACATTATACTGCTATCTTGAACATCACATAATAAATTGCAAATGCATGTGAAAAATCATTAATGATCATCAGCAGGAATGTATTGTATAACACCTCTTGATGCTCTAAAAGTCAGTTGACTGCCTTACGATTAACACAGGTTATTCCTCTGACCCCGTGCCTTTATTTTCAGAACCCTCTAATGTCAACCAAAAGCCTGGCTGACATTGTTATTGCACTTGAAGAAGCTTTAGAGTGGTGTGTCAGTGAGAACACTCTATGAGAGCAATGCCTTTCAAATTGTATTAGAGCTAAGCCATGGACCCTCTGATTGGGCTGCTCGTGGCCTATTCAGCACTGCTCTATTCCACTTGAGGCCCTCTGCTCCCAGCAACAAATTGCTCTCAACATTTCAACCCACCACCAAGCACCAGAACAGTTAGTCACTGACTAAATATTGCAACTGATGCCTTCATGCTGTTCATGAGAATGTCCATGACCCTGAGTGATGCTGAAATCACAGGGAGGCTCAAGGCAAGGCTGAGAAGAGATTGACTTCCACGGTTAGTGGAAAGTATTGAGTGAGTGAGTGAGTGAGTGAGTGAGTAAAACATAAAACAGACGGCAGGTTATTCATTATATAGTGTTAACTGTGTTAACTTATATATCTGTTAACTGTGAAATCTATCATGGATGTGGCACATTCATGCTTTAAGGCCATGACCTACACCAAGAACCAGATAAAAGGTCAACATAAGCATGCAACAAAGATTAGACTGAAAAAAGATCAACACATTTTAATCAACAGCGTAATACAAATAAAAAAATAGAACAAAAGATCCCAAGTTTGAGCTACCTACTTAGTAACCACAAGATTTCACATTAATACAATTTTTGGAATGTTTTCAGACAGTCCTGCATTCTGCTCTAATGAAGACATTATTTTCTGCTCTGCTGTTTATTCCATGACTGTTATTATGATGACAAGTCAAAAGTGTGCTTATCACTCCCCTCCCTCCATTGTGATCTGTCTCTTCAAATGAATATGCCAGAGAAAAGTCGTAATTACCTGTGCTGGGTAGTGAGTGATAAATAGGTAAAAAGGGAATGAAAAAAGATGCTTGGCTGATTTCATCACAATTGTGAAGTGGACAGACACGGGCAGCCTGTGTTCTCACAGAGGCTTTTGCAGACGCATGACAGATACTGGGTTTTGGAGCGTTAAACGGGGACTGAACCCAGTGGCAAACTCGAAGAACAATATCCCTGGTGTCAGCGTTCTGTGATGTGCCTGCCAGACACTTTAGAAGGAAGACACTGGGGCAAGAACCTGCTCCATTTAAAAGAGCCGCTGTTCCCTCTAATGGCATTTGGATCCCAGCAGGAGTCTCAATACAGCCACAATGACTGCACATCAAACCACATCAATGCCAGCTCCACTTCTCTCTGGAACTGTAGGCTGTGAATATAGGGTCATGATAACAAAGAAAAAGCGCAAGGTAGCAAAAGTGTGTGAGTACATGAGAAAGGAGGGAGCTGTAGCAGGATTAAACACATTTAAAGTCGTTGGGAATCTGCTTAAGTGATGACTGCTCAACTGCATTAACTAAATACAATGTTTAGGAAGGTTTCATTGATAGCAGATTTCCAGAAGGCAGTATGGGCAAAAAAAATATATAAAAAAAATAAATTCCATCTTAAAAGGGTGAAATAGAAAAAGTTAATACAAACATATATAAAAACTAAACAAATACATACGGTTTGCAATTGCTTTTTGTATTTTTTTTTTTTTTGTAAATTGACTTTTTCCTGTCTGCTGCCTTTGATGTCACAGCTCAGGATTGTCGCTAATGAAAACGGATAGCTTTCTCCAGATATTAAAAACCTCCTTGTCCATGTCTCCCGGTCTTCCTTCAACACTTTCTCACGTTAATGTGCAATCATTTTAATGACCATTTTAATAATTTTAGTGTTAGTGCGAATCTAATCAGAGCTTCATTTCCTGTGTGCTAAAACGTTCACTTTAGCTATAGTGTAGCTAACCTGATCTGAGCCACGCGGGACAGTTTAACTTAATTCAACAGAGGCCATAAATATTTTAGACTTCAGTTCAAACATCTGGAATTATTGATCTGGTGGTGAAGTATGTCAGAGAGCGGGCAGACAGGGACAAGGCAATCAGTCATGACAGTCACCTCGCATGCTAATGGATTAGCGATTCCATCGTTCAGAAGTCAATGGCGGTGTGTTTGTGTGTGTGCTCACAGCGGCTTTTCACGTTGTGGGCTGTCACTCAGAAACAAGTAGGTCACCTGCTCCTCAATCTCCTGACCCAAATAACTCAAAACCATCAGATACACAGAGTGCTAGAGGAGTAATATGGAGCACTAACTTATATAATCTTTCCATACAGTATCACACTGTCATGGAATTACAGAATTGCACTGAAAATAAAAATAAAAAAGACAAAAGAAATCCATATTAGTCAGATTACTCTATCGTAGTATGTAATTTCAGTGTAAGACAAGCCCCTAAAAACCGAGAAGGCTTGACAAAACAATTAAGGATGCAGTGAAAATCACAGACAGCCCAAAGATATTGAATTTAGCGTGGCAGAATACTAATTTTCCCCCATGTACCTGTGCAATACCATTTCTCACTTAAAACAATATGGAATTCAAATCAGATATCTGAATTATGTATGTCTTGCTGCAGGGCTCCGCAGATACAGCTAGCTGTGAGGTTAACAGATGGTGGCATAAAATGAAATGGGCATCCCGCTTAAAATATACCCAGTCACCAAGTACATCAGGATTGGTGGGTTCCTTTACTGCTTTGGAAAAAGCTCTTCTCTAGTGGCAGATGTGACCACTGCTTCTATTAGACGCTCTATAACACAGTCTCAGGTACACTGGCTCGCACAAACACAAAAACCTTGACAGGGCGTGCAGGGCTATGACGGCTAAATGCGTGATCAATAATCTTCACGAAAAATACAGCATCTATTTTTACAAACAGCTTAGCCACAGGGGCAGAAGACTGAATAAGAACAAAGTCCGCAAAATCAATCTCTGAGTCTTACATAGTGCTAAACAACATAATTAGTAAGTAGCGTATATTTGCACAAATGACAGCCAGAAATAACTTCACTTATGAACATATTAAAATAAAAACAGAAGAAAACAGTTAAAAAGTGTTACTTTCTTCACTAGGCCAGAATAAATGAGTTGAACAGATCAAATCTCACACTGTAGCCGTGCAAGTATGAATTGATCATTTGTCCGACTTCAGTCCTTTATTTCTCCTTGACGCGGGCTGGATCAGGGGAGCTGATCCAGAGCCTGAGGGCCAGAACTAGGTTTCTAATAACATTTACAGTCGAGAGAGAGAGAGAGGGAGAGGAGAGAGCAGAAACTAGTCGCACAGAAGAGGAAAAATGTAAAACCTTAGCAGAGCGCTGCAAACTCAGCCTCACTCTGGTGCCAAGACGATGTAGACAATTTATTTCACAGAACAACAGGTGAAGTTTTGATAACTTTCTTGGGTTAACTCAACATACAGCAGCTCTAAAGATATTCAATGTTTTACCTCAAAAGACTGTAGCCTGTCTGCTTCAACTCTTCTGACCTTGACAGTGAGGAAAGTACTTCTCAGGCCCGCAAAGTAAAATATGATCAACACACATCATCCAGACAGTTATTTCCCAATACTTATACACTATTAATCAAAGTTGTTTTCTGATGCCCCTGCTCTAAACAGTCTCAGCCAAACATACGCCAACAAGCACTTACACACACAAACTATTCCTTGTTTACCCATTGCTATATAAAAAAAAATATATAAATATATAATAAAAAATTATACTATATATAATTGATTATAGTGCCCTCCAAAGGTTCTAAAAGCCCGAATCAAAAAATGAAAACAAACATCATAATATCAATATTAAACCATTTACAATTGTGATGCCCGATTACTAGAGAATAGGTTTCTTTGTTTATTAGAATTTTTTCCAGAATTTAGATTAACTGATAAACAGTAGTTCTGTTATTGTTAAATAATTACTATAGGACTATAATATAATTATAATTACTATAAAATTATAAAAATATGTTTTCATTAATTCAATAAAGTTGAAATAAAATACAAATATTTTTATTTACATAATAAGTGAAAATAAAATACATTCTAAAATGACTAAAACTGAAATAATTATAAATCAACGCTAAATAGAAATATGAGGGGGGAAAAAAAATCACAAACACAAACAGCAAAAGGATAAAATCAAAAGCTAATTCAAAAGTACTTTATATTAATAGTACTAAAATACCATTGATTGATAGCTAATTAAGGTTAGTACACAACAGATGAATTAGAACAAAGTTTAGAGATGGCTTCTATGCATACTTTTTTTTTATTATTTATAAAAAAAAATTCATCAAAAAATCCCTTATAAAATCCATAAAATTATAAAGATTTATGCTGACATTGTGCAAAAGCCAACATTGCCTAGGGCATTTCCAAACTTTTGGCAGGCACTGGATCATAGCTATCTCTCTCTCCTCATCCACCATCTTTTATACACACACATACACACACACACACACACACACACACACACACACACACACACACACACACACACACACACACACACACACACACACACACATGCAGTGCATTATGGGACTGCCTAATAAGGATGCATTTTGCCTAATTTATTATGCTGCCTCCTTGCCTCTTTGGAAGCAGTATAATTAAGATGCTTACCTTTTGGAATGGACAGAAGCCCTGATGCCTTAAATGCTTCATCCTTACACATTCACTAGATTTTGGAACAGCGCAATAGATTCATAGCAATAGATTCATCATACAAAGTGGCAATACAAGTGGATGTGCACTTCTAAGCAGTCTGGTGCTTAAAAGAAAACAAATCGTGACACGTGGAGCGTAATTTTTTCATAGTCTACCATTCGGTGCTCTTTCAAAAACTTGAGTAGGGCTAGCCTTCAGGATTTGAGGCTGAACGGATTCCTGTTAAGGAGCATCAAATCTTCAAAGGCACTAATAAGCCCATTACCTCGTGCACATGTGTCCACGGGCACCCAGCAAAGGACGGCCGCATAGGCAGAATGATGGATTCACAGGCTCTGTAGGGCGGCTGCTAGTGTCAGCACATCTTCACACCAATCCACATCTCTGCTTCCTCAGGCTCATGTCCTACACTTCTAACTACAACACAAGGCTAGCTTACATTTAAACCCTACACTGCAAAATAAATAAATAAGCACTACTACTACTAAAAAAAAAAAAACCTCTAGGGAAAAATGCAGCAGCTCCACCATAAAGATTTGGACATAATGAAAAGTTGGAGCCAAGTTCAGGTTTGTCTGATTTTCTCCGCTGCATATCTTTGAGCCTGCAGATTCAACACGGAAGTCACAGCTGGGATTTAAAGTGGAGTGTAAAAGCGAAGAGTGTAATACCGAGGGTTTAGCACACAAAAGTGAAAAGTCAAGGCCTTAAGATGTTCAGGAGAGTGCAATGGGGCCATGTCACTGACAAACGCGAATTCCTATCGGCGGTGCATTGATGAAGAATCAGCGTAGTCTGTGTGCCACTGGAGATCTCTCATTGCTTGTCTATGTGCAAAAGCGCACGAGCCATCGGAGCTGTTGGAATGGATGACAAAGCTGGAGGGCTTTATGCACGAGTGGCTGTTAAGAAAGTTCTGTATTACTTCTTGCATTGTAATATTGTTTCTGCACTACATTGCATGCCTGTGGCATTGTTTGTACAGCTGTATCAGAAAGAAATAAAAACAGAGAGAAAGAAAGCATGAGAGAGAAGATGGCTGCCATTAGTTACAGTGCATATTAACTCTCCATAAATGAGGAAATAAGACCCAATGATTATCTGTTAGTCTGCATTTTGGTGAAGTCTAAGAATTCAGAGCTAATGAAACAAGACTAGCAGTGTGAGAGAATGATGGATATATACTGAGGAAAAAGCCAGAAGACGAAGTGATTTTAGTCTACCAATATAAGCTGTGGAGGATTGGGGGAAGAAAAGTGAAATGTTGAAGGAAGACGCTGTATCCGCCCCAAGCGCAGCCATCTGTGTAGAGATGTGTGAGGCTGTGAGCGCCACACCTGTGAGGGACTACTGGGAGATGAGAGAGAGTCTTCTCCAGCCCAACAGCCACCTGGACAGCCAAACAGGTGCTCAGCCCAGACAATTAAACAATTACATAAACACAGGCCAACCAATGAAAGGAGATAAGCAGACAGTGACAGGAGCTCAGCTCTTCTTACTCACACCTATAATCTGTTTGATCAATTTAAAAAAACATCTTTGATTATTAAATTGTCTAAAATTAAGGTTTATTTTAAAAGGATATTTTGTACAAGTTGGGGTCAGCTGACAGCATATCTGTTAGAATTTTGATTACACAATAATAATCATCATCATCATCATCATCATTTTGGGAAGTTAAAATCAGAAATGTGAAACTTAGAATTTTATAAAAGCACTTACTGTACATTAATTCAGTTATATATTGTGTATTAATAAAGCTGTAATTTTTTTTACAATTATTTTACAGTCATTTTAGAGTGCTAGGGTTTATGCCATTGCATTGTCATGGTGACAAGTATACTTTATTAATTTGTATGTTGTCCTTAACTTGAATTGATCACATGATATTCTTTTCTAATATTCAAGTATAGAAATCTGAGAGATAATAGCAGCCTGTGCCACATGACTTTCTTTTTGCACATTCATATCGTATGTGTTTTTACCAATCTGATTTTTAAAATATATATACTACTTCAGTATATCCCAAATTTCACAAAAAGATGGGAATGGAAACTTGAAATATGAACAGAGGGTGATCCAAACAGAAAAACAATTTATTTAACCTAACTTTCTCTCTTCTGTGTGGGATGGAAAACGTCTAGCTATTCTTTGATTCTTGATCTAAAGAAACTACTTTTACAGTATGCAATACCCTATCTCTAACAGTCTTTAGATGGTTCTTACAAATGTAATAAAGCTGAAACTGCACATGAAACTGTCCACTTATAGAGCAGTGCATTAAGTTCTTGTCACTGGGGCGAATGCCTCAACTACATAAACTCAGAACACTGTAAAGGTTAACATTAACACACAGTATTCAGCACACAGGCAGATATTGTGTTTTGTGATCAGTAATAATTAGCTCCTCTCATATTAACTGTAACATAAGCACGCTGGTGAGAAGCTTGACTATTGCCTCAGTGTGGTTAAAAGACAAAAAAAAAGGATACACTGGGGTAAAAGGTGAATGATACCAGCACGTTGAACATCTCCATGCATTCCATCACCCCAGGGTGCTTCTGTCTGAGCAAGACATGACCTTCAGTGGGTGAGTGAGACACCACTAGGCACCTCTTCTCTGACTGCGTACTCTCAAGTTCAGCCATTCGCAAAAGCCCGGAGGGTGGTCCTGGCCTCGCTGGCCCCTCAGCACAAACTGCCCTTTTACCGAGAGGAAGTGCTGACGCCACTCGTCTTCAGCCAGCAAGTCTGATCTTTACAAAAAGCCTGTCCTCATGGGGGTACGAGGTGTGGGCTTCTCAACGAACAATACACGGTATCCTTTTCCTATGATTAATGGCTAACCATGGAGTAAATAATTGGATGCACGGGGCCCTGACGCCACACTGTTATGATCTGATAAAGACAACAGAACGAGAAGCCATCCCTTCATTTAATTAGGGCAATAACAAGAGATTACCTTGAGGCGCAATGTTCTACAACTCACATTCTAGATGATATGTTCTGTGACAGGAAAACAATAGCAAAGACATTCTGGTGTTGGTTTTCCTTTGACTCACTGCACTGTACCTCCATCTAGGGAGAAGGGCAGGGGCGTCTATTAATTGCTTTCCAGTGCAAAACACATCTGTTGAGGGCACAACGCGTAATGCCATTGGATCAAATGGCAGTTCTGCTCAGGTCCTTTCTCCCACTGCGCAACGGTGGACCTAAAGAGATCGTCTGCCTGCCAATTGTGTGATGACCACTTTATATGCTGCACTCATTGATTCACATTAAGAGCCATCTCTCAGACAGTGCTCTTGTAAATAATTGAGAGTCTGCTGTCATATAGTGTTCCTCTGCGCTACTGGGACCGAATTTAATTTGAAAATCCTGTCCATGAGAGGGGAGGTGATAAGACTTTCTGGGAGAGCAGGCTGGCCCTTTTTATGAATGAATGAATGTATAACGCCTGGATAAATCAGGCACACGATTATTTGTTATATTTAACAAATAATCCAACAGACCGCCTCACCCAACAACCAGACTGTGAACGACACCCTGACTCTATCGGGATACACATTGTATTGTGACTTTGTTGACAATACACAACCCTTCTGTAGACATTGTTGTAAAATGGCAGTAATGGTTTCTACACAAGAGGTTAACGGACTCATTTTCCATAGCTGCATTCTCTGGTTTCATTCATCCACTTTAACTCCCCTTTACATGTATGTATAAGTGTGAGTGTATGTTTGTAAGACTAGTTTTATGTTAGTGTTTAGTTACTAAATCCTTATTAGTTTAGTTAATAAAATTTAGTTAATAAAAGAAAATTCTGATTCTGTCACTGCTTGTGGATGTCCTTTTAACGATTCCTGATTTTGTTACAGGCTCTAATGCACTAGTACTGTAAGAAAGTTATTTTCTATGGCCACAAAAATGTAATTTATTGGGGTCAATAATTGTCCAGCGAACATTCAGTGTAATTTCATAGATTAGTTGATGGTAATATTAATTCTGCTACAGTTACTACTGGCAGCTGTTATAAATAATTGCAATTAATTCTAATTAATTGTAATTATTTATATACACTTCCCTTACATTACATTTTAAGTACTACATTAGGCATGATTAAAACTGATTTAAAAAAGCAAGCAGGAAATGATAGGATACACACTTTAGTGGAACGACTTGAAAGTGAAGGCGTCTGGTCTTGTAGTGGTGGTTGGTGTGCTTATTAACATTTCCGAGAATGGCTGGCTGTCTGAAGTGTTAAAAAAAAAAGGATTTCCTATCTATTAGAGCTTAATAGATAGAGAGGAGGAGATGACAAGGGCGGGTTTAAAGTGGCTGGTGGATACACTCATTTAGCCATCCCATACTATGGGCTATGCTCATTTAACCAGAACTGGGATCCATACAGACTGAAGGTTAAAAGACTCATTGACAGATTTTCCAATTAGTATCCTAAAAGAAATCCACCAAGATTGCCATGTGCAGACAGAAAAATGAGGTTTAACTTTTCGTTTCATGATTTGATGTGTCAAGTTTCTCATCAAAATCTGGTTGCAGAAGGAGAGACTGGAATGGTTAGTGCTGTGGACAGAGTCTGTGAGAAATGACTGACTGACCTAACGGGGTTGCTGGTCAAGGACACGCGCAGGGACTCCAGGCAGATGAGCAGTTTGTCTTCAGAGATGCCTGAGCGCAGCTCGTGCACGTACTCCTGTGACGAGAGAGTACACTCGTGCTTGCTGTTCCTCAGTCCACCCTGCGGGAACAAGACACATTAAGGGATCAGCCACTGCACCGCTGCGCTTTACACCCTGTTAAGCCTGTCACACATTAATTACAACATCTGTATTAGACTTGATCATCGCTGGAGCTCTTTCTGCTGCTACTTGATATCAATGAATTTAAAGGCTTCATTCTTATGTTGACAATAAATGAGCAAAAGCATTGGAATCCTCATTTGTAAAGAGGCAGAAAACAGTAAAAGGGGGAAGTAGTTACCAACACCCGATTTGCAGATGAGGCAGCGCCCCTATGCTCCCAGCTGTATCCCAGTCTCCAGCAGGTGAGAATGATTACTAACACTCCATAACTGCAGACTCACTTCCTCCCTAAATCAGCAGACTGCCCACCCACAGCACCGACTGACACAGTGCTACCAGCTAGACTAGTCAGCAGGAGCTGCCTCATGCTAATTCTACAGACAGTAATGGGAAATGCTCCCACACACAATATAAAAACAGCAGCATAATAGTGCTTATTAAAACACTTTATTTTTGTGCTGATATGGTATTGTTGAGCTTCAGGAGTTGGGCACTCAATGGCTATTTTCGCAAAACAGCAGCAGAATACAGCTGTCGGTCATTTTGGGGAGCTAAATATATTTCATGTGTGTTCATACACTGTTG